>NW_028251560.1:0-66867 GCF_964263255.1 Lissotriton vulgaris | reverse complement strand
CAGAAACAGCCCTGCAGGAAAGCTCAGCTCAGAGCAAGAATGCTCTGCTAACGAAAAGGGAAGCTTTGTCAAAATCAAGCAGGAAGCCAAGAAAAAAGAAATCCCTTAAGAAAGGATAAAGACGACAAAGTGTAATGATACTGTCTATGCTGCTTGGAGGAACAAAACCGAAAAGGGGGACAAAGAGGCAAGGCTGACCACTAGCAAGTAATGATTTTTAAAGAACTCTGAAACAAACAAATCAAAAGCAGGAGGTCGTACGCTTACGCTCGACCTACAAGTTATGAAAGAGACAAGAGAGTTGCAAAAAAACAAGAGAGGTGCAAAAAAAAGCAAGAATGGTGCAGAAAGAAGCAAGGTAGGTGGTGAAAGAGGCAAGAGATGTGCAGAAGGAAAAAAGAGAAGGACAGAAAGAAGCAAGAAAGGTGATGAAAGAAGTAAGTGATGTGCAGAAAGAAACAATAGACGTGCAGAAAAAAGCAAGAAAGGTGTAGAAAGAGGCAAGAGAGGTTCAGAAAGAGGCAGGAGAAGTACAGAAAGAAGCAACAGAGGTGCAGAATAGACAAGAGGGGTGCTGAAAGAGGCAAGAGAACTGCAGAAAGAAGCAAGAGATGTGCAGAAAGAGGCAAGAGATATGCAGAAAGAGGGGTGTTGAAAGAGACAAAAGGAATGTAGAAAGAAGCAAGAGAGGTGCAGAAAGAAGCAACAGAGTTACATACAGAGGCAACCGAATGCAGAAAGAGGCAAGAGAGGTGCACAAAGAGACAAGAGAGGTACAGAAAGAGGGAAAACAGCTGCAGAAAGAAGCAAGAGGGATGCAGAAGGAAGCAAGAGCGGTGTAGAAAGAAGAAAGAGAAGTACAGAAAGAAGCAACAGAGGTGCAAAAAGAAGCAACACTGGTGAAGAAAGAGGTACGGGAAGTGCAGAAAGAGGCAACAGGGGTGCAGATAGAGGAATGAAGGCACAGAAAGAAGTAAAAGAAGTGCAGAAAGAGTCTTTTGAGATGGAGAAAGAGGTAAGAGAGGTGCGGAAAGAGGCAAGAGACATGCAGGGAGATGCAAGTGAGTTGCAGAAATAAGCAAGAGAAGTACAGAAAGAAGCTAGAGAGGTGCAGAAGGAGGCAAGAGACGTGCAGGAAGAGGCAAGAAAGAAGCAAGAGAGGTGCAGAAAGAAGTAAGAGATTGTGATGCGGTTCCGTCCCCGACCCTGCCCGGGACTACTGGTTTCGGACACTCACCCTTGACGGCCACCGGCAGTGAGGCGTCCCTGGATACAAACCTGACAACCAGCACCCCTCCCCTCTCTGTCTTTCAGGAACCAATACGGAACAGCCGTTCCCAGGAACTACAACCTCATGACCCCGGAAGTCCCTCCTTAGAACCACTGCCGGAACCAGGAAAAAGCAGAAGCAGAGACAGAGACGCCGTCGGAGCAGCGATCTCGTGGCAGGAGACTCGGACCGGAGCTGACGCAGAGCAGGCGAACGAAGGAGAAGACGTGTGGAGCGAGGACTGGTGGAGTCCAGAGGAAGTGGCTGAAGAGCGGACGCAACTCATCAGGGAGTTGCGGTGGAGCGTGTGAGTACTAGCGAATCCACCTCTGTAGCACACTAGGTGCATTGTAAATACCTGCTTCTCTTTAGTATCACTTGGCCTGGACATCACTATAAAATCCTTGTATAGCACGTCACCACTTGTACAGCACTTAGTGTATAGGCTACCCCATCACGAACCCTCACAGGACACTCTCTCTCTCTTTCTCCCTCCCTTCCTGATTCTGTCCCGCCTTCCCATCCTCACGGTCGGTTTCCTCGAGTCCCTCCACTGTATTCCCGGTGTTGGTTACGGATTGTACCATAACGGTCCAGCTGGACTAACCGCTCCTTTTTGTTGTCTCCTTTACCTCCGAGGACCGCCCCAGCACTCAACCTCCCAGGAGCACCTATACCCGTCGAAGCATTGAAGAAGACCGAGACGACCTCTCCCGGAGCTTCACTTCTGACCTGCAACATCCCCAACATTGTACCATCGCAGTTCTTGCTTAATAAAACGAAACACCATTGCCAACTATATCCGACCTCCTTGCCTGATTTTCCAGCCCGCCACCGTCCCACGGTCACAGAGATGTACAGAAAAAAGCAAGAAAGATGCAGAAAGAGGCGAGAGAGGTGAAGGAAGAAGCAAGAGAAATATGGAAAGAAGCAAGAGAAGTGCAGAAAGAACCAAGAGTGGTGCAGAAAAAAGCAAGAGAGCTGCAGAAAGAAGAAAAAAGGTATAGAAAGAGACAAGAGAAGTACATGAAGAGGAAGAAAGGTACAGAATGACTCAAGAGAAGTACAGAAAGAGAAAAAAGATGCAGAAACAAGCAAGAGAAATGCAGAAAGGGGCAAGAGAAATACAGAAAGAGGAAGAAAGATACAGAAAGAACCACGAGAATTGTAGAAAGAAGCAAGAGAGGCGAAGAAAGAAGCAAGAAAAATGATGAAAGAGACAAGAGAGTTGGAGAAAGAAACAAGAGAGGTGCAGAAATAGCAAGAATGGTGCAGAAAGAAGCAAGTGAGATGGAGCAAGGGGCAAATGAGGTACAGAAACAGACAAGAGAGGTACAGAAACAGGCAAGAGACCCACCGAAAGAGGCAAGAGAGGTACAGAAAAAGGCAAGAGATGTGCAGAAGGAAACACGAGAGGTACATAAAGAAGCAAGAAAGGTGCTGAAAGAAGAAAGTGATATGTAGAAAGAAATAAGAGAGGTGCAGAAAGAAGCAAGAAAGGTGCAGAAAGAGGCAAGAGAAGTGCAGAAAGAAGCAGGAGAAGTGCAGAAAGAGGCAAGAAAAGTGCAGAAAGAAGCAAGAGAGGTGCAGAAAGAGGCAAGAGAAGTACAGAAAGAAGGAGGATAGGAGCAGAAAGTGTCAAGAGTGGTGCAGAAAGAAGCAAAAGAGGTGCAGAAAGAGACAGGATTGGTGCAGAAAGAAGCAAGAAAACTGCATAAAGAAGAAGAAAGGTACAGAAAGAGGAAGAAAGGTACAGAAAGAAGCAAGAGAAGTATAGAAAGAAGCAAGTAAAGTAAAGAAGGAGGCAAGTGAGGTGCTGAAAGAGCAAAATGAGGTGCTGAAAGAGACAAGTAGGTGCAGAAAGAAGCAAGGCGAGTGCAGAAAGAAGCAAGAGAGGTGCTGAAAATTGCAAGTGAGTTGAAGAAAGAGCATGAGAGGTTTGCACATCATTAGTACAAATTTAACAGCCACATTTATTAAAAAATAATAGGTGACCATTCCAGCTTGCAAAGGGTCTTCCTCCCTGCTGTAACACATGTCGCTGCATTTTTGGTAACGTTTGTGACGTTTCAGCCAAAAACAATGTTTTTTTGGTTCAAGTCTTCAGATTATGAGGCAGATGATGGATTATGTGGCAAACGTGAAAAATGTATAATTATGTGAAAATCACTTTGGCCGAACAATCGCCCACCGCTGTGCAAAAGCACTTCCTGGCGCATTCTTGGTTGGGGAATGAAGTCCCCTTTGCTGCTGGGGCCCCTTAGGGGCCAACTTGCCTACCTGTTACCTCCAGTAAGCCCCACACAGTGGGGCTTACTGAGAAGTGGTCGCAGGCCATGATCCCTTTCTCCACTACTCTGTAAACACACCTCCTGGCATGCTCTTGGTTGGCGAGGAAGAGTTTGCAGAGTAGTGGAGAAAGGGGGAAGGGCCTCTTGATGAGTTGCAGTTCTCTGTGTTTTTGTTTACTTTAGGAAAGGTAGCTGTGTGGCCCCAATTCCCTGGGCCAGTTTTGGTCCTGGTAACCCCACCCCCTGGTGCCTGCCTTCTATTTTGTTTAAATTTCTGGGAGGAGGTCCATGCAGCCCCCCTCCTGAAGCCGATATAGCTCCGGGGACCCTATCCCTGGGGCAAGGCCACTTCCTTTATTTAAATGTTTTTAAATTGGTAGGGGGGGCCTGCACTGCCCGCCTAACCGGGCCAATTTCCAGCACCAGGGACCCCATCCCCTGGGGTTTGGCCATTTCTTTTATTTTTATAAGTGAGGGGACCAAGCCCCCCTTCCCCAGGCCATTTTTGGCTCCAGGGACCCCATCCCACTGGGCCAGGCCATTTCTTTTCTTTTTTTTTTAAAGAGAGGGCTGCCGAGTGACCGAACTCCCAGGCCATTTGCAGCCCTGAGGACCCCATCCCGCGAGGCATGGCCACAACGTTGGGGACAGTGGGGGAGCCCCAAAGCCACGGCGGTCCCTGCTGTTTTCCCACATGTTGCTTGATTTAATTGTAATTGTGATTGCATTTATATAATGCTTACTACCCCTGACGAGATAGCTACGTCGTGGTAAAACCACACATTTGAGTAGGTGTCTCATTCCTCTCTAGCTCTAAGCATGGGGTGGTGGTGTAGGGGTCAAGTCCTGCGACTTGCATGTTGTGAGTGCACTATTTGCACACGAGCAGATGGTGCATGCCACACTGATGTCTGGGGTTTCTCTAGGACAGAACTGTGTGTCACAACACTGATCATGTGCAAACGAGCTTCTCACAGGCATCTCCGAGCTACAGTCGAGCAAAGCACTGAGTTTAAAAAGTGTAATATTCTGTGTTTTTCTTTTGCGTGACAATTCTAAATAAAGCTGTGTACCTTGCAGCTCCACTGGGTGTGATGCAAGGAGTGTGCTTGTGTGAGAGTATTTGTGATTCCAGAAGGTTTTTATTTATCGCAGCTCAGAGAGGTCCTTTCACAAGCGTATTCTTCCAGGATGGTCCCTTAGGAATGGCAGATGAGCAGGGCCTCTGACGAACTAATAGTGAATATGAGATTGCTTGTAATGCTAAGTATGTGTAGGGGTGTGGGAGTGCTCACCCCCAGTAGTGATTGCAAGTGTGGATCGGTACTAGTGATGGAACATGTAAATAGCTACTAATGTGAGTGTATAAAGTAGTTTGCACCATTTGCATTAGGGAATGTTAGAATATTTACAGCATTCATTATGTGCACATCTATGAATGATTAGTGAACACTCGTGTGGAAAAAGGTAGGGCTATGACCTTTTTCAAGATTTGCCTGGCGCTAACCGCCTTTGTACCATTCAAATTACCAAGCAATGAGGCAGGCGCCGGAGACCAGAAGGCAGGAAACAGAAGTTTTATTCCGACGGAGCAGAACACATCAGATCAGACAACAAGGTATCGTCTCGAGGTGCTCTAACAGCCTCTCGGAGGCCTGGCCTCTTATAAACTGGTTTATGGCATGTGACCTTTCTTTATTACAATCAGAACATTGTGAAGTAAGGAAAAAGACATCCCCGTAATCCTCGTGTCAATCCCACCCCCATATACCTCCACAATAGAGGTCCTCAACCTGCTGATAAGAGAAAGGGGTCATCACGCAGCTGAGGATTCGGCCGAGTCTTAGGATGTGTGCGCCTGATCATATCCCAGGGGGTGGGGAGGCCTTGATCAATAGAGGGTCCTTTGAAGAAGAGCGACTTCATACAATAAGGGGCAGTAAATGATATCTCCCGGCTTAGGCGATGGCCTCGGACCTGTGTGGACAGCTGGACACGGGGGAAGGGGTCATCAAAGGAGTGGTATTCATGCCGTGTGGACAATCGAGCGCGGAGGGAAGGTTTATCAACAGAGGGGCATTCATGGGAGGAGAGGAGATGCTGGTCAGGCGCAGGCGTGACTCCCAAGGACAGGGTCATGCAGAAGGGTTATGCTCATGAGAGGGAGGGAGGGGGAGCCAGGGTGCGCGGAGGATGCTTGCTGGGTCAGAGGGGCGCGCTGGCGATCGATCGTGGACAGGGAGACCATGATACCTAAAATGGCTGTCGTGCACGTCGTACGTGGGTGACAAGCTGGCGCAGATGATGTTTAGCTCGCAAACTAAAATTCCACAGTCCTCCCTTTTAACATGTCTCGCCAACTTGTCAGTTCGGATTTATCCCCATAAGGCCACGTATTTCTACTTCGTTTAGGGGACTCATGTGCTCAGTTCGGAAGTCCAAAGTCTTTGGGCACATACAGTTAGAAACAAAGCTGCACAAGGAGGGTAGACATTGAATACCCAAGCAACACCCACATAATATCACAACAGGTATCAGTATGAATGAAAACAACCTCCAACCCCAGTTCCTCAAAGTGTCCCAAAACCAGCTCCCAAGCGACCATCCTTCCTGTTCTTGGTGAACCTCCGAGGAAAGTCTGTGGAGGTGTTCAATGGCTTTGTAGACTGAAGGCGAGTTATCTGGCACGTAGGTGCAGCAGCTGGATCCGATGATGCGGCATGCTCCTCCTCGATCGGCTAGGACCACATCTAAAACAAGGCGGTTTTGAAGGGTCACAAGGCGGACCGCCTGAAGCTCCGCCGTGTTGTTAGCGAGGATGCCAGCCATGATGTTGATCGTTGTTTCTACTGCCTGGGTCAGGTGTCGGATAGCGCGGCTGTTTGCCATTGGGCCCCACAGAGGAACAAGTCCCTTTGCTGCATCTAGGAACTGCGCTCCAGTGGAGTCGGCTTGTCCAATGTCATCTGCACGCCTCTGCCGGTGATGGTTGGCAGGGGCTACATAAGTTGGGGGGGAGAACGAAGGCAATGTAACAGATACCCTTCCAACCTTTCGGGAGCCAGGTGTAAGCTTTGGTGCCACACACAAAGTACATATTTGGAGAGGCAACAAAAGAAGGGGGGTCAACTGAGTCCAATGTTCTGGTGATTCGGCAGGAACTGTGACCCACCAGCTGCGTTCCCTGGCCTTCTAGGCACACAAGACCTGTGACATTGATAACAGACAGAGCCACAGTCAGAGTGGCGTTGGTTTGTTTTTGCAGATGAGAGAAGGTGGATCTAGCTGGATTGTGGAGTACCTGTACTTCAACACGTTCTTTGGCTGGAATGTCTTTAAGGAAGGTGGCGCCTGTGAGCGCAGGACACAGGGGAGCAGAGGTCTTTCTGGTTTTGTTCAGCCAGAACCCAGAGTAGAAGTGCGACACTGTCTGGCTGGAAGTGGCGTTGTCCTTGTGGCTCTCTTGCATGAGGATCAACCAGGCGAGGCAGGAGCCGTGAACTGAGAAAGGAGAAGGGATGAAGGGGAAGGAGTGTCCAGTGGCATGCGGGAGCAACCCGCAGATCCAGCAGTTCGTAGCATTTGCAGCAAGGTTGTGTTGGTGCAACAGTTGCACGAAGGAATTGTTCCAGAATTCCCTGCGCCTCTCTCGGAGCTGAGGCGACAGGGAGATTAGGTGATGCTCCTTCATGGGGGTCGGTTGTGCAGTAGGCAGCAATGCCTCATGAGCCGGTGTGCTTTCCTCCAGAATCCAGAAGGAGGTCATGAGGAGGAGGCAGAAGAGGAAGACAATAAAGAGGGCGATTGTCTTTGATTTGTGCAAATTGTCAGTCTTTGGGTTTCTATAGTGGGTATTTCCTGTTGCTTCCATCATCTTCTTATCTGACGCTTCCATCATCTTCTTATCTGGCGCTTCCATCACCTTCAAGGGGCTCGGTAGCGGGCAGAACCACAGACTTCGTTTAGCTTCTCTCCCGGCAACCCTTGGTTGTGCTTAGGCCACCGTTCTGAGATTCAACTTAGTCCGTGGCCTACTTAGCTGAAGCTCCCTCCTTTCGACGCAGGAAATACCCTTCTCTGGATGGCACAGTGGGATCAGAGAATTTTGCAAGTTCGAGTGCCTCAGTATCGGGATAACAGTTCAATGTCGGTCGGTCTTTGTTCAGGAGCTCTTCTTGGGTGTTGACGTTTTCTGTCGTGGCCAGGTTTGCAGAGACCTTCCGGCAGTGATGTGCGTGCAGCCAGTGCCTCTTCCCCTCCACTCGAAGCGCCGTCCGTGTGGTAATCAGCACTTGCCAGGGGCCCGTCCACCGGGGTTCCAGACTCTTGGTCCGTTGGAAATTTCGTATTAGAACGAAATCTCCCGGTTGGATGTCGTGGCCGGGGCCCCTGGAAGCATCGGGGATGGCCTGCTGCACCTGTTGATGAATGACAGACAACGTTTTAGTTAACTTGCACAAATAATCAGACAGTAGGACATCCGGGACGTCATGAATGGAGGTTGGCTTGGGAGCAGTCCAGAGGTTCATTGGTCGCCCGAATACAACCTCGTAGGGGGTCAAATGGTGTTTGGTGGGAGTAGAGCGCATCGATAGCAAGGCTAAAGGGAGAGCGTCTGGCCATTTAAGTCCGGTGGTTGCCACTATGACAATTTCAACTTCAATTTTTTGACAATTTCAACTTCAGTGTGGCATTATGGCGTTCCACCAGGCCGGCGGATTAGGGGGTGGAAGACTGCGTGAAATCTCTGTTTCACCCCCAATCCCTTTAGGATTAGTTGGATAACCTCAGCTATGAAGTGGGGGCCATTGTCGCTCCATAAAATTCGACAAAGGCCATAGCGAGGAAAGAATTCTTTCAGTAGTACTTTGGCAGTAGTCATGGCAGTGTTGTCACGGGTTGGATAGGCCTCTACCCATTTGCTGAAGGCACATACGATGACTAGTACATACTTCAAGCTTTGGCACCTCTCTAGTTGGATGTAGTCCATCTGAAGGACCTCAAAGGTGTGATTGGGGGTCCCAAACCCTCCCCGGGGTACCACAGTTCCTTTCCCGGGGATGTGTTGCAGACAGATAAGGCACTGTTGGACTAGGCGTCTGGCTGAGTCGGGGATTTTGTCGTTGTGCCAGACTTTGGAAATGAGTTTGATCATGGGTGCGGATCCTATGTGTGCTGGGGAATGAGCCATCGTCAGTATGGGGATCAGGTGAGAGTCAGGCAGCAACCATCTGTTGGCATCCTTCGTTCGCCAGCAGCCCTCATCATCCTTCAAACCTACCCCTGCCCATTTAATCAGTTCGTGAGGGGTGCTGGCCGACTGGATGTCTCTGATCATTTCCCTTGTGTCAGTCCATTTCTCTGCTTGTGACCTGGTCACATACATGCGTGTCACCGTCCTATTCTCAGCTGTGATTCGTGCAGTTATGTCGGCCAGTGCATTCCCTTGTCCGACTAAGTCTATCACCCTTTTGTGTGCCTGACATTTGATCACCGCTAATCGTTTGGGGAGGAGAACTGTTTCAATCAGGGCGGAGACTAGATCTCCGTGGAGGATAGGGGTGCCGTGGGACGTCAGGAATCCCCTCTCCCTCCACAGGAGCCCAAAATGGTGAACCACCCCGAAGGCATACTGGCTGTCTGTATATACGTTCGCGGTGGTCCCTGTGGCTATGATGCATGCTCGTGTGAGGGCTATCAGCTCCGCTGCCTGGGCAGACCGTTGTGTGATGCAGGCTGTTTCAACTACTGTTCGGGCTGTCGTTACTGCATAGGCAGCTGAGGTGGTGCCATCTGGGAGTTTGATGCATGAGCCGTCTACCCATAGCTCTCCATCGGGGTCAGTGAAAGCAGTGTCTCGTAGGTCAACTCTACTCCTAGTTTGTTCGTCCGTGAGGGTCACACAGTCGTGTATGGGAGGAACGTCGGGGTCATTTTCAGGCAGGGGCAGTAATGTGGCAGGGTTCAAAGTCGTGCATCTCTTTAGTGTGATGTGGGGTGCAAGTAGCGTCAGTTCGTACCCTGTCAGTCGTGCGCTAGTCAAATGTTGAGTCTTGGTTTGGTTCAGAAGGGTGTCGACAGCATGGGGTACTAACACGGTCAGAGAGTTTGAAAGTACGATTCCTTCGCTCTGACGGATAGAGACGGCAGCGGCAGCTACCGCTCGAAGGCAGGCAGGCAAAGCTCTGGCTACAGGACCAAGAGTGGCGGAGAAGTAGGCACAAGGGCGCTGCTTAGGACCAATTGATTGAGTTAGGACAGACAATGCACACCCCTCCCTTTCGTGGGTGAAGAGGGAGAAGGGTTTGGAGTAATCCGGGGTTCCTAGGACGGGTGCTGAACAGAGTGCATCTCGTAATTCCTTAAAGGATGCTTGACACTCAGGGGTCCAAGGGAGCGGGAAGGAGGCATCCTTGGTTAATAGGGCAAGTAGGGGTTTTACAATGAGGCTGAAATTAGGTAACCACTGTCTGCAAAAAGAGGTTAGGCCAACCAAAGAGCGGACTTGCTTTTGTGTTTTTGGGACGGGGGTGTCTAGGATGGTTTGGATTCGGTCGGGTGTGAGTTTCCTCCCTTCTTTGGACAGGAGGTGGCCTAGGTATGTCACTTGTGGCTGGCAGAACTGTAATTTCTTTTTGGAAACTTTATGGCCATTCTCTGCAAGAAAGTGTAGGAGTTGGACAGTGGCTGTGATTGCAAGTGGGGTGGTGTCGGCCGCCAAAAGGATATCATCGACATATTGAATCAACACCACTCCATCTGGTAGCTGGAAGGCATCCAGCTGTCTTTTGAGGGCCTGGCTGTAAATGCTGGGGCTTTCAGTGTACCCCTGGGGAGCTCTACAAAATCGGTACGAGCGGGATTTTAAAGTGAAGCCGAAGAGATAACGGCTGTCTGGATGGATGGGGATAGAGAAAAACGCATTCTTAAGGTCGATAACAGTGAAGGTGGTGGCAGTGGACGGGATGAGGGTCAGAATGGTGGTGATATCGGAGACTACGGGGTATTGGGGTACAACCACTTTGTTAATTTCTCGCAGGTCGATGATGAAGCGGTATGCTTTCTCATCTCCTTCGCCTTGCTTCTTAACAATAGGTAGGATTGGGCTGTTGCAGACGTTGCTAACCACCTCTTCAACCACTCCTGCATCTACCAGAGACTGAATGATCGCTACCAGTGCCTTCTCGCCCTCGGGGGATATCCGATATTGTGGGAGTTTCGGGAGCATAGCGTCCTGTCTTACATTTATATGAATTGGGTCAATCATCATTCGTCCCACATCAGAGTCATTTTTGGCCCATAGGTACGGAGGCAGGGTATCGAGCAAGGATAGGTCAGCATCAGCTATGGAGCACATGTGCCGTGCAGGGCAGGATTTGGGTATGTCTGGGTTGTCGTACAGGATGACTCGGATTCCATCTGGGGAACACCTAATGGTAGCTCGAAAATGTTTCAGTAAGTCAATGCCCATAATGGCGTCAGGGGAGTTGGAGGAGAGCAGAAATGTCGTGTCAGTGGTGTTGTTTTCTAGGTCAAAGGGGATAGGTACGGACAGGGGATTAGTGGAGGGCGTTCCATCGAAACCTATCGACGTAATGTGTGAGCCAGACAAGGGTGCCCTTGGAATCAGTCGTTTTGATAACACACTACGTGTCGCCCCAGTGTCTACCAAGAATGGAGACTCTGTACCCAGGACCTTAGCGGTGACATAAGGACCTTGCTGGTCAACACAGAGCTCGACTGGATCCCTCCCTTGCCCCTGGCAGTCCTATGCAAAATCAGGGGCATTCTCACCATCGGATAGTTGATATTGGTTCTGTCGGGGGCGGTCAAATGTGTTCAATCTCCCTGATCTGTCATTGTTGGTGTCGTTTGTGTGCCCTCGTCCTTGTCCTCTATTTCTCGGACCACCTGCCACATCCCTGGGGTCCCTATTTCTATTAATCTCTAGCAGAACCGGACACTGGGATTTCCAATGGCCGAATCCTTTGCAGAAGGCGCATTGGTCATTGCTAATGTCTTTACGTCCAGTGTGGGGTGTTGGGGTGTGATCTTTAGGAGGTAGATTTCTGGGGGTGGTCGATTGGTAGTTCCCCCTTTGGTGTTCCCGTCCTACCGCTATACCTTGTATCTGGGCTATCATTACCCTTTCTTTTAAATCTTTCTTCTTTTTCTCGGACGCCCTATCATTCTCATTCTTTTGGTGCTCGTAATACTGAGCCATCTGAAGGATAGCTGCGGGTTTGGAGGCCCCCAACTACTCTCACTCGTCTGCAGTTTTTGGGAGACCTCTTGTGATAGGCCCTTTACATAATTTTGTACAAACAGGTGCTGTCCGGTTGCGGTGGTCATGTCTTGGCCACTGTAGTCGGAGAACACTGTCTCGAATCGGGAGAAGTATTCTGACACATCTTCCTGGGGTTTCTGTCGACAGGCCGTGACTATCGACCAATCTACCTTTTTCTCTGGGATCAGTGTCTTTAACTTCTGAACTAATTTGTCTGGGAGTTCTAATATGTCCTTTACCGGTTTCCTTCCAGGCTCTCACTGTCTATCTAGTTTACTGAGTTGGTCCCAGGTATGTCCAAACAGATCCGTGTGGTCAGCCTTCCGGATTTGCTTCCACACGTCAGCTGGCAGGCACAACCCGAAAAACAAGTCAATGTCCGCTAAAGTCATTATCGTCGAACCCAAGGCTGTGCCTAATTCGGTATAGAATGCTGTCGGGTTCTTTCTTAAATCGGGAAGAGTTTGTTTAAAGGTTAGGATATCTTGTCGGTCCCATGGTTGGTAAACCCAATTGTACACAACCCTCCCTTTTGCATCTGCGTGATTAATATCATCGCTTGTTCCCTGGCCACGTGGCGGGATCCAGTAAGGGGCCGCTTCTCTGATGGGCATCATAGTATTGGCTACTTCTACTGAGGTCGTTTCAGGGACTGTAACCTTGGCTTCTGGTTTTTGTTCCGTGAGGTGGCGGAAGACCTCAAGCATCTGCATGAAGAGCTCCGTCGCCTCACATTCAGTCCCATCTCCAACATCAACCTTTCTATATAGCGTTGTCAGGTTAGCGGGGCCCTTACTCTGATACCTATCCTCATATGCGTTCAGGGTGTGGTAGCTGAATCGCAAAATGAAATGCCGTCTATGGCTGTCGGCATGCGAGTTATACATGTTCATTGTGTATTCTTCGCTCTCCCTTCGTTCTACTATTGTCTTTGCTATTTTGTCAATCCCATCCCGTTCATCTTTGCTCAACCTATTTGGTCTGGCTGGTGGTTGCTTGCTAGCCTCGGGGCCATCTGGCGATGTTGTTAATGTGGCTGGTGCAGAGGCCGTGAGGGCTGGTGCACTAGCGCTGAGGTCACTTTCGCTCGCACTCGGGGCTTGCAAGCTTTGTTGGCAGGGGGCATATGGAGGGGGCATATAGATGATTGGGGGACCTAGTAGTAACTCATCGTTCGTCCGTTGTTTGGAGGGCAATTCGGGGTAGAGTGCAGAGGGGGTCCTAATAGGGCATTGACCTGTCGACCCTGATTCTTGGTTTTGTGCAGCTTATTTTCTTTCTTTTATTTCTTCTTCTAGTTGCTTAGCGGCTAGGTGGGCTGCCTTTCGTAATTCTTTCCCTATTTTTGCTTCTTCTCTTTTCTTTCGTTGTTCCGTTTCTTTGCGCCACATGCCTATACTATCGAGCATAGTGGGCGTGGTCTTATTTTTCTGGAGCGCTATTTCCAATGTTTTTATTTTATTTTCATCAAAGGAACCTATCAGTGGCCACTGACTTTCAGGGTTCTTCTTTGTATATTTATGCCATAGCTTAGTATAAGCTATAGAGACTAGTCCATGCTTAGTGAACATGTCCTTATTAGGGGTGCCCTCCAGTGGAACTGGATGGTTCATCTCTAATAAGCGGTCCGGGCTGAACAGGCTACCAATCAGTGGGGAGAAGATAGGCATGACGGGTTACAACGGGGACAAAGGTCTGCACTACCTATCTTATCACGGCGGACAAAGACTAGACAAAATATTTCTATTCTACGTTGTTTGTAGGCCGTGAATACCTCAAAAGAACCAATACCGAACACTTAATGTACGGTCAATCAAACAATCAATGGGGAGAATAAGTGGGTACGACGTGTTAAAGTTTGCGTTACCCACTCTTTCTCTACCTGCAAAGAGAGACCTTGTTCTTCCCTGTTTGCAGACAAAGAATCTCCAGACAACAATCCACGAACGACAGTTCGGGAAAACAGTGGGGGAGGAAGATAGGCACGACAGATTACAATGGGGACAAAAGTCTGCGTTACCTATCCTTCACTGTTTGCAAAGAGAGAGCCTGTTGTTTTCTCCGTTTGCAGACGGTGAATCTCCAGAGGGATCAACAAAGCGTAATACCAGTATTATCCAAACCAAACAATCATTTCTCAATTTGTCGTGTTTACACGACCTTACCCGGACCGCATGGACGGTTTCCTGTCTTCCGAATCCAGCGCCCGATCGTCCTCTCTTCTTCGTGATGTTCGTGGCACTCCTGATGGTTCCCAGTCAGGACCGTAGATCACTTGAGAGAGGTCTGTTCGGAACTAGTGAAGGTCGGATGATCGGCTGTCAGGCGAGGGTCTATCGGACACGAGCTCTCCCGATCATTGCAGTCGTTCTCCCACTGGATCCACGTGTCGCTGATGGGCCCCACGCTTTGGGACGCCAATTGTGGAAAAAGGTAGGGCTATGACCTTTTTCAAGATTTGCCCGGCGCTAACCGCCTTTGTACCATTCAAATTACCAAGCAATGAGGCAGGCGCCGGAGACCAGAAGGCAGGAAACAGAAGTTTTATTCCGACGGAGCAGAACACATCAGATCAGACAACAAGGTATCGTCTCGAGGTGCTCTAACAGCCTCTCGGAGGCCTGGCCTCTTATACACTGGTTTATGGCATGTGACCTTTCTTTATTACAATCAGAACATTGTGAAGTAAGGAAAAAGACATCCCCGTAATCCTCGTGTCAATCCCACCCCCATATACCTCCACAATAGAGGTCCTCAACCTGCTGATAAGAGGAAGGGGTCATCACGCAGCTGAGGATTCCGCCGAGTCTTAGGATGTGTGCGCCTGATCATATCCCAGGGGGTGGGGAGGCCTTGATCAATAGAGGGTCCTTTGGTGAAGAGCGACTTCATACAATAAGGGGCAGTAAATGATATCTCCCGGCTTAGGCGATGGCCTCGGACCTGTGTGGACAGCTGGACACGGGGGAAGGGGTCATCAAAGGAGTGGTATTCATGCCGCGTGGACAATCGAGCGCGGAGGGAAGGTTTATCAACAGAGGGGCATTCATGGGAGGAGAGGAGATGCTGGTCAGGCGCAGGCGTGACTCCCAAGGACAGGGTCATGCAGAAGGGTTATGCTCATGAGAGGGAGGGAGGGGGAGCCAGGGTGCGCGGAGGATGCTTGCTGGGTCAGAGGGGCGCGCTGGCGATCGATCGTGGACAGGGAGACCATGATACCTAAAATGGCTGTCGTGCACGTCGTACGTGGGTGACAAGCTGGCGCAGATGATGTTTAGCTCGCAAACTAAAATTCCACACTCGAGTATAAGAATGTTTGTTGTACCAAAAGTGAACGCATTAGAAGGTTTACTGTAATTGTGAGTTTAGTGACTCCTATAACGCACACGAGGGTTGGAGGGAACGTGTCACTATGGTGAGTGCTGGTGTCTGCACACTGCGGCAGTGCAAGCCAGTCTCCATGACCCTTCACCTCTGAAGCTCCTTGTTTTGTTTCGTGGCCACATACACAGCCCTCACTTCGCCAGTCTCCTGGAAGCCTCGTCACTGTCAGAGTCAGGGAGCAATGACACGCTGGTGGTTTGGGGGTACGTGCAGGGGAGGGGGGCAGTAAACAAGCTTCCTGAGTGGAGGTGCCAACACTACAAAGATAACGGCTTTGGGTTCAGAGAAGGGGGCACTGCCAGGGAGAGCTGAAGGTGGACCTAGAGGAGAGGGCACTGCCAGCTGGCTACCGAGGCCGTAGCCCGCCTGCTCCATTAGGCCTCTGCTCAGAGCGGCTGTAATCGGAGCTCGCTAATATTCACAAACAGCTTTACGAATAACGCCCAAATTAAAAGCTGTATTCTGGCAGTGATACACAGATCCTGCTCACCTGTGTGTCATCACTGCTCTGCTTTCTGGCTCCAGGTCGAAGAAATCTTCGCCCAGCCAAAGGCATGTGCAGCAGATCCAGCCAAGAGCCATCATCCCCAGACCCCCACCCCTCAAAGAAAAAGCCAGCATAATTTATTGCAAGCTGCTCGGTGTTCCAGCTCGCATTTTCTAATCCCCCAAGGGTGGCAGGTTGGCGCCCATCTCGCCCATGAACACCAGCCACCCCTGATATAACAATGGGGAAATTATCTGAATGGAACTAAACACACACATTTTGGAGCATGTGATTTTATAGGTGCTTTACATTGATGATATGTTTTTAATCTGGGAAAGAGGTGAGAGAGATTGTATCAACTTGATCAAAGTATGAAATAACAATGACAAAAAAGTAAATGTAACTATGATATCACTGCCACTAAATAATTTATC
This sequence comes from Lissotriton vulgaris, assembly GCF_964263255.1. Classification (NCBI taxonomy): domain Eukaryota; kingdom Metazoa; phylum Chordata; class Amphibia; order Caudata; family Salamandridae; genus Lissotriton; species Lissotriton vulgaris. The sequence goes on along the minus strand of NW_028251560.1, from coordinate 50,714 downwards.
TGGATACATGGATTTACATACAGGGTGGCTAAATGTGCACTAAGGTACATGGAAGCCCACGAGCAGTTACAGCCGGCTACATATGAACAGTGGACACCCTCAGGTACTCAAATAGAGAGTACCATTTGGCAAACTCCTATGGGCAAGCCACAGCTGCTTAGAAGATAATGAGTTTGTCATACAAGCGGATGACATGTGACAATGTTTTGATCAAAGAGGATATGATGTTTTACAAAGAGCTTGGCATCGAAAGAGACAAGTGCTCCTGATCCCAAAAAATAGCCTTTTGGGATCTGAGCAACCATGTGATAACATCAGGTACATTATGTACTTTAATGCCTCAAGCTATGAAGTTATAGTACCAATCAAACAAAATTGGAGATTGTTAAAAATTAATCAATCAGAATTTACAAAGCACGGCTAATCACCCGGTAGGGTATCCAGGTGCTTTCAGGTCCCGGAGGCTTATTCAAACAGCCAGGTCTTGAGGGCCATTCGTAATTCCAGAAGTGAGGTGATGGTCCAAAGGTGAATGGGGAGGCTGTTCCAGGTCTTTGCTGCGATGTGGGAGAAGAAGCATCCTCCACATTCATACTGTTTGATCTTTTAAAAACAGTGATCATCACCCTCGTATTGACAAAACTGGTCTACTGCAACAGCCTTTATTTAGATCTTCCGATGGGCCCACTAAAAAAACTTCCACATCTCAATGCCTTCTGAAGATGCCTAAATTCCACTCAGCAAAAGTTGCCATTAGTAAACTACACTGGCTGCCTCTTAGGCAATTTATCATCTTTAAAGCTCTTTGCATGGCGTATAAGACGCTTCATGGGCAGGGTTTAATAACTTTAAGAAAAATCTAAGGGGGTACACACCCGGCAGGGCCCTGCACTCCAGCTCTGCTAAAAATCTGGTGGTGCCATCTTTCAAACATGCCTCCTGGGTAGGGAGAAATGTCTTCATGTCCACTGCCTTACTCTGGAACCACCTTCCATTTGGACTCAAAACAGCTGCCTACCTTTCTATTTTCAGAATAGCTCTTTGCACAGAAATACGCAAATTGAGTGCCTTTTTTCCTTGACTCACATAATGCTAAGACACCTCTGGGTATTCATCTGTACCTCACATATATTCACATTCATTCATATATATCAGACAATTTCCATGCACAAGAAAAACTCTGTACGCCCGATTCATGACGCCCACGTTGCCACTTTATTTCAATTCACATAATGCGGCAGGCACAGTGATTCCTCTGAGATGATTTGGTTCCCTTGATACGTTTTAACCATAGACAGGAATGTTGCTTTCATTCACTGTTCCTAAAGGAAACCCCAAAAGAAAGACTTAACCTCCCCTCTCACTGTCTTTATTCAGAGTGTCCAAAGTGCATCAATAATCAACATCGCATTCATGTACCTCATAATTAGATTTAACTTACTGATTGAGAGAACATCAAACATATCAAAATAATTATGTATTTATATTGTTTATCTATCTATCTATCTATCTATCTATCTATCTATCTATCTATCTATCTATCTATCTATCTATCTATCTATCTATCTATCTATCTATCTATCTATCTATCTAGCAGTTTTTCATATGTAGGAAAGGATAGGATAGGATATATGTTTGTATAGCGCTCAATTGCCACGGACTCTTGGCCCTGCTGTGTATGGAAGTGGTACAGCCTATGTTACTGGAGAGCTAGATCTAAGTAAAGAGCCACGTTTTCAAATCCTTCTTAAAGGATTGTCGTTTTGGTTGGAATCTCATGGCTGTTGGCATTTTGTTCCATAACTTTGCTGCACAGGTTGAAAAAGTTCTGCAACCCCATTTTACGCACCTAATCCTATCAATCTGGAGGAGGTCTCAGTTACTGGACCTAAGGGCACGAGCAGAGGTATAGGGTAAAAACATTTTTGAATGTCCCTGGTCCATCCCCCATACAGTGCCTTATGAACCAGGCAAAAGGCCTTGAATTCCACGCGCTGCTGCACAGGGAGCCAATGCAATCCTCTGATTCCTGCAGAGGTTGATTGACCTCTAGGTATATTTAAAGGCAGCCTTGCTGCGGCATTCTGTAAGGACTGCAGCTTTTTCATCTGGGTTTTATCAATCCCCAACAACAGAGCATTGCAGCAGTCAAGTTTGGATAACAAGAGAGCCACCACCACTGTCTTTTATAGTTCCTGAGCGATGAAAGGAAATATCTTTCTCAAAGTTTTTATTAGAAAGAAGCAGGAAGAAGTGAGGTTATTTACCTGAGCGGAAAAATTTAAGTGGTCATCGAAGATGACTCTGAGGTTTCTAACCTTAGGCACGGGGCAGGGGCATTCCCCCACTTCCACCGGCCACCAGGAGTCATTCCACAGGGATCGGCCCTGACCAAACTCAATAACCTCCATATTATCTGTGTTAATTTCCAAAAAGCTATGGTTGATCCAGGTCATATTCACGGTAAGGCATGCATGAAACCTAACAGCTGTATCTTCAGGTTGTTTAGCTATCAAGATTACAAGCTGAGAATCATCCGCATAAGATACCAAGATGAAACTATGCTTTCTGATGAGTCTGGCCAGGGAATGACATAGATATTAAACATCGCCGGTGATAAGACCCCACAGGGAAGAAGGAAAGTGTCTGACTACAGACCCCCCCAATACAGGCTCCGCTCCCTCCCCTCCAAAAATGATGAGAGGAGGGTAAGAGCCGTACCCTCGATCCCCACTTCCTTAAGCCGCTGCAATAACACCATCTGATTCACGGTTTCAAAAGCTGCTGACAGGTCTAAAAGTACAAGGATTGCTCTACCCCCTCTGTCAACTATTCTGCAGACCTCTTCCGTTGCTACAACCAAAGCAGATTCAGTAGAGTGGTATGACCGGAAACCATGCTGAGTAGAGTCCAGCAGGTTATTGGTGTCTAAATAATCAGTGAGCACCTTGTTTACCAACTTCTCCAAGATTTTAGCTGCTATTGGTAAGCCAGCAATGGGGCTTAGGTTACGAGGGGACTAGGTTTGACTTTTTCAGAATCGGCCTGATCATTGTTTTTATCCAACATACTGGGTAACTACCTTATTCCAAAACTTGATTGATTAGAGGGGTCAGTTCATCACAAATTCTCCTAGCGGCCAGATGAATAATGGCGGGAGGACAGGGGTCTTTGGGTGAACCAGATTTTATAGAAACGAGAAGTTTATATACCTCATCATTCGTAACTGTTTGAAAGCAAGCTAGTCTACAATGTATTATTCCAGCCTCATCAGATGATTGACATAACTTATATGGACGCATTAGAGTGTTCAAGAGGTCATTATAGATCATTTGGGCCTTGTTCTGGAAATATAGGGCCAGTTTATTGCACATAGCTTGGTCTGGTTGGGAAGCATTAGCCTGCTCCGATTTAGACAACAGTGTGACAGTTTTGAAGAGTTCCGTAGTGGAATTTCCGGCTTCCTCAATCTTAGTTGTGTAAAATAATATTTTTGCGGCAATGATTGCATTCTTGTACTGTTGGAGGGCAAGATTGTAATATTGGTTTATTATCTTTACTGTAATCTTGTCTCCAATTACGTTCCGCTCTCCTGAAGTTTACTTTTAAACCTTCCAGCTCAGAGCTGTACCATGGTGATACGGTCTTAAGTCTCTTAACCGTCACCAATTTTTCGGGTGCCACACAGTCAGCCGCTGTCAAGACCTATTCATTGAACAGAGACACTGCCTCATTATTGTCCTCAGCCAGTGAAAGAGGGAGATGGCCAAAGGCCGACTCTAGATCATTGGCTTTGACTTTGTTCCAGCATCTGGTTTTTACCTTGACTGCTTTAGCTTGAATTTAATGATTCGGCTACATGACCCTGATGTTAAAATGGACCGCCTTATGGTCTGTCCATGGGAGGTCTGTTACTCTAGTCAGATTGATATCAGCATTATTAGAGAAAATACCATCTAGGGTATGGCCCGCCTGAAGGGTGGATTCATTAACTAGTTGGCTTAAGCCGAAGACTGCTAAGTTATCTAGTAGTCTGACTGTGTCTGAGTTGTTTGTTAATTCCAGGTGATAATTAAAGTCACCTAGAATTGTGGGGGGTGGGAGTCTGGGTAAGACTCCAAATGCATCATTAGTGCCTGTGAAAAAGCTGCCCTGGGTTCAGGTAGGCGATAAATCAAAAGTCCCTGAAAGTTAAAAAGGATATTTAATTTTATACTATTGTGTAAAAAAATCTTTTTGCGGCAATGATTGCATCCTTGTACTGTTGGAGGGCAAGATTGTAAATTGGTTTTGTAACTTTACCTTAATCTTGTCTCCAAAGCCGTTCCACTCACCTGAAGTTTACTTTTAAACCTTTCAGCTCAGAGCTGTACCATGGTGACAAGGTCTTGAGTCTCTTAACTGTCACCAATTTTTTGGGTGCCACACAGTCAGCCGCTGTCAAGAGCTATTCATTGAACAGAGACACTGCCTCATTATTGTCCTCAGCCAGTGAAAGAGGGAGATGGCCAAAGGCCGATTCTAGATCATTGGCTTGGACTTTGTTCCAGCATCTGTTTTTTACCTTGACTGCTTTAGCTTGAATTTAATGATTCAGCTGCATGACCCTGATGTTAAAATGGACCGCCTTATGGTCTGTCCATGGGAGGTCTGTTACTCTAGTCAGATTGATATCGGCATTATTAGAGAAAATACCATCTAGGGTATGGCCTGCCTGATGGGTGGATTCATTAACTGGTTGGCTTAAGCCGAAGGTTGCTAAGTTATCTAGTAGTCTGACTGTGTCTGAGTTGTTTGTTAATTCCAGGTGATAATTAAAGTCACCTAGAATTGTGAGGAGGTGCTCTAATGCATCATTATTGCCTGTGAAATAGCTGCCCTGGGTCCAAGTGGGCGATAAATCAAAAGTCCCTGAAAGTTAAAAAGGATATTTGATTTTATACTATAGTGCAGCACCTCCTCCGGTAAGTCTGAAATGGCTTCCACCCGCACCTTTAAAAAGTCCTGATATATAATAGCTATACCCCCTACTCTTCCTTCCTCCCTGTATTGTGAGGTGACTGCATCACCCTTCGGAACTACAATGTTCCAATCTGGACCAGAGGTATTATCTGTCCAGGTCTTTGTCAGAAAAACTATATCAGGTGTGGTAAGTTGAATCAGGTCCTCAATCTGATATTTATGTTTTGCTACGGACTGAACGTTTACTAGAAGACATTGCATATGGTTTTCCTGAGTTGCCTAAGGAATCCTATTTAAATCTTGAATGGCACAGTTATTAAGAATGTCTCCCATTTCCCTCTCTTTCAGGGCTTCAGACATTCTGTCTCCCAAATCTCCCCCCTCCTACCAGAGTGCTCAAAACTGTTAGCAGTGCTTAAGTTTAGCTGATATGAGCATTTGGGGCAAGTGAGCTCACCTGTGATCCTATTTTGCAGGCACATATCATGCACTCCGCAGGAACCAGTTTCCAGGTCAAGCAGCTGCTGTCTGCTGTCTATTCGGCACTTGAAAATCGCCAGGGGTTTTGGTGCTGGTCGCGATCCGGGCGCCGACGGGCACAAATGGGCTTGCCCCAGTGTGATTTAAATAGTGTTTGGTCGTGAAAGCTCGCACATCAACCTGGTGCAATGAGGAACCGTCTTAACATCCGGGTACGGAGCAGGAAGTGCAGCAAGAAAATTAAAGCGGGTCAGAGCAGCTAACAGTTACTTATTAAAAACCCAGTGCTACCAATTATTACAATGTATTCAATTTGTGCAAATACGCAAATGACTTATTAGCTAGTTAAAACAATAAAGAGGGCTCAGCACAACAACACTTGCTATTTGTAAATAACTTTAATATCAGTTAACAAATCTTCGCAACATTTTCAAAACTAGTTAGCCACTCAATTCAGCTGCTGTCTTAAAAATGTCTGGGTGCTCCGTCAAGGGGGGGGCCAAGAAAAAGGGGGCCCCCAAAATGCATTTTCACCATGTTAATTTCCATTGGAAGTTTAGGCACGGCTACAGCCCAAACTGCTGGAATTACACCAATTGTATATATAGGGACGCGGATCATCCACAACCATTTCCGATCTCGTGCTGAGATCTGATTAGCTGCCAACATTTCAAACCATGACGTTTGGCAGCCATCTTGCGACTAGGCTTAAAACGAGTCACAGAAAAAAACATTACAAAATGAAAAGGTGGCAGGGTAAAACATCCTGAACCCCTAGGCCTCTTGGGTGGGTCCCACAGGTATTTCTCAGGGCCAAAAAAGCATATAATATTTTTAAAAGATTGATGGGATCCATGGATCCTCCTGAAAATGTTTTTTAAAAAAGGAAGCACGAGCACCCGCACACTGTTTATTATCCGTCTCTAGGTGGGCCAAGTCTTGTAGGAATTTTTTTAATAGGGGAGAGGGGCAATAGACATTAGCAGGATTCTTGAGAACTGGTGGGAGACCCTGCTCCCTTTCTTCATCACTCTGCCAATGTGAATACTTGCAACAAAAAAACATAGAAATTCAGTTAAACAAAACCAAAGGTTACAGGGTCTTTATAGTTAGGAAATACAGTTAAAAAAAGCCTTAGAAATTCACTGAAGAAAAACAAAAGTTACAGGAACGTTATAGTTCGGCTCAATTTTCACTTGTGCAAACTTTGTGACCTGAGTTAGCTATAACTTACGCTCCCACAATACACTGCCTATGACCTCACATATTACATCACTCATGACTTGGTCAGTGTAATCACAGATGACATCACTGATGACATCTTTCTCAGAAAGCAGAACTAGTAGAAAGAGGACATAACGCGGAGAAATAAAGATATTTCTCCTCGATGAGCCTGTGGTGTGGGGGTATAATTCTGATGCATTCTTAGGTCTACCAATGTTGATAAATTTGGGAATGTGTCAGAATCTATGGGGGAATGGGTGGGAACAACTATGATCCACTCATGGAACACCACCCTGCCGCACAGTAATAAAAGGCAGTGATTTGCGCTGCCTTGCATTACCCTTGATTTATCAAGCCACTCAGGGCAACGCAAGAAGGCCTTACGTAGCTTGATAAATCTCATTTAGGTTTTTCATCGTCCTTTTATCGCCTTGTATTGGGCAAGGGTGACACACAACTTTGACGAATATGCCCCTTAGTCTGCACAGTGGAGGAAAAATTCTTCTAGTGGGACAAAGCAGCTTGCTGCATCTGGCAAAGTTGATGCAAAGTTGGATAGAAAAATTCTGAGCAGGAGATTCCCACCTGCCGATGTCCAACCATACCCTGGATATTTTTTAACGCCTTCCGACGGTTATACTATTTTCATTGTAAACTAGGGCCAGATGCACAAAGGATTTTAGCTTTCACAAACCCTTTGAATTGGTAAATCAGAGAGTTTACAAAGGATAAAGACCTTTTTTTTTAAAGTACTAAATACATTTAGTGAATTCAGAAAAGTGTTTCCTACTCACTAAATGGGTTTAGAAATGGTCACAGATTTGGTAATTCAAAGGCCTTGTTTTAGGCATCCCTTATACATATCAAATCAGTATGCTAGTTATCAATGTTTTGTGACCTCTAAGGATGTGGAAAAGGGAAAGGCTACCCTTGGCCCTTGGGACCCACAGGACCACTGGCAAATGAAAAAGACAACATTTTCTTTTTTAAACAGTCCTGTTTTCTGTAAGGAAAAGGGCTGTCTTAACAGTTTGCTTAATTAAATAACATTCACAGACATGGTGGTCTGCTGATTCCTGGAGCAACCACCCCTACAATTCAGTACATTGTAGTTGAATGCAATTTTCGACCTATATCATTAATATTTGAGGTAGGTCGAATTGTGACCACCACAATTCATTGTTTTGCAAAGGGATGTATTAGTACCTAGGTTAGTTCACAAAATACCACACTGATTTAGACACAATTCAAAAATATAAGTTTCCTGTTTAAAACTTTGCAACCTGAAGTTGTACTTCATTATGGGAAAAATGAGTTACAAACTTTGTGAGAATCATGCTACTCACAAGCACACTGTGAAGAAAAGGAGACAATCAACCCATAAAGTACCTTTTGCTAATTGTGTGTGATGTTCAAAACTGCTACAATGGACTGAGGAAAACATTGAAAGAGCTTTGAAATCATCAACATTATCAGAAGATGCTCAAATTATTCAACAGGAAGCATACAGTTACACTAAAGATGAACTACCATCTTGGATGACTTCCACACAAGCTTTCCTACAAAACCTCTTTTATATACAAGAACAGCCTCTATTGAGCACTCAACATACCTGTAAGAAATTGCCGTTTTGAATTAGGGGCTATAAACCCTTCTCAAGCAACAACCACATTCCTTGTCAGTGTGAACCACAATAGTCACTATATTAACCTGTTCTTAGCCCTCTGGTAGCTTGTCACAAAAGCAGCCATGCTTGACTTACAGGACCATTGTTAAGTATTTATACAGCACTGAAACAGTAATAAAGTAAAAACACAAAACAAGAAAAATCTCACAAAAATGTAGAAAAGTAGAGAAACATTCATGAAATAAAATGATACAAAAGTGAATGAAATCCACTCAGCGTATTGGAATGTCCATTTTCCACAGAAGTAGAATAAAAGAGCAACTTCAGTGTTGGTGACACTTCTGTCATGCACAGGTTGTATGGCTAAAAGGCATCCTCTATCAGGGTCAATATGTAGAGGATACATCTCTTGGAAAACAGACAGGCTTTCTTAATGGGTATTTGAAGTCTCTGGGTAGATTCAGTTTGGGTTGATAGATTTACATAGACTGCCTATGCCTGGATCTTTTGTTCTCTTTCGGCAGCAAACCAGGATCAGGCCTTTTTCAAAGCTGACTTTTTGCCCAACCAAAATTGAATGCTTTGAACTGCATATTCCAATCAATAGTCTGTAATTTACAAGTTCATGTGCTAGAGTTAAACAGCAAATATCTGATTGCACTTATTGTACTAGAAATGGGACCCTCATCCAGACATGGAACTGGCTCCAAATTAAACAATATACAACATTAAAGGCTCTTTACTTTGACACATGCCTGCATGAATAGATCAGAAACTACTTGGACTCCAAAATTAACTATCCGGTGTCCAATCATGAGATCCACAGAGCTCCTCGAGTAAAGTTACTGGTCCCCAAATGCAGTCTCATCTCCTGTGTTAATAGTTGCTTTTTAGGTCCCGCTAGAGCCAGCGCATGCGCTGGTCTGGCGAGACATTTAGTAGCTGGCTTTTAAAAGTGCTACTTTTGCCGGCTACCAGTTTGCTGTCACGCGCACAAGCACGTGCGACATGCACAGCTGCCATCTGACTTTCGCGCCGCCAGGCTGTGTCAGTTTCAAGGCCGCACGGCCATTGCTTGTTTTATAAGCATCTTAAGGCTTCATGAAATCCAATTTGAGAGGCCTGTCGCTCTGTCACTTGATCTCATCACTTAGTCATGCTCACGAGGCTGCGACAGGGCAGCTGAGCCTTCTCGTGAAGCTGTCCTCATCTCAGAAGTGTCACCACGGCCGCTCGAATCAGATGCTGCATGTTTTTTAAGAACTGGGAAAGCTGCTCCACCACATCAATCGTTGAGTATGAACTAAATAGACTTTTGCACCTTAAAATATATTTCCCTCTTTTTTATTGCTTAGAACCCTAGAAGGCTTTATCATTAACAGTCGTAAAATGAAAATATACACCAAACCCTCAAAGTACAAATTTAAATTATATTTGGGCAGCAATAACCTTTTAAAATGATCAGATTCCAGTTAATGTATTTCTTCCTGTTCCGAGTGCTGCCATGGTGTTTTATGGTGAGAAGCGGTCTAAAGGCCATTGAGAGATAATACATTTGCTTGAAATTTCACCCTCAGGCAGGCATTGATGCACCGGTGGCCCTCATTTACCACGGCTGACCCGGGAACCTTGTCGCATACAAAGGTCACTTCCAGTTGAGCATGGCGCGCGCCATCCATCTTCTCTGATACATGGGGTGACAGCTAAAACATGGCGCTGCACATAAACAATCATCTGAGTATAAAAAAGAGAAAGGAGTGCAGGTGAAAGTTTGGGGGTTTTGTACAAAGGCAGATAATTTACTGTGCATCATGAAAGGCGCAGCATGAGTAGCGTCACTGTGGTAAGGCATCTTCAATTGGAATCAAATAGAGATCACCATTCCTAGCCCTTGAACTAAAATGAATTAAACATTGCTGTCTGGGCATGTCATGATGCTAGTGTCTTCTTAAGGATTTTGGGGGCGAGGGCAAGACATTTCGGGCCCCTGTATGGAGTAAATTTCAATTTTATTACCCATTTCCTGGTAATCCAAGCCTGCATGGTACTAAATTTTATATTTAACGTTAACAGTGTCACAACAAGAATTGAAAATGCAATAGGTCTCACCTTTGATTAAGTTAAAGCCATTTGCTTTGCTAATGGTATTGTATAGCAAAGCAAATGTATTTAACTTAATAAAAGGCGAGGCCTAATGCATTTTTAATGCTTGTATATAGGGATTGCCACTTGAATCAGAAGCGAGGCTCGTGGTGCACCACAGAGTACAATGGGAACCTTGTTTTATTTAGTGACAGCTTGCTGCGGCCAAAGAGAAGGTTTTATATCTCTGCAAGAGAGGGCGGCAATATTAGACAGCAGTTTTAAGTGTGGTTTTTCGAGGATTTGATTAAAGCATAGCACACTAGTAATGTCCAGTGCAAGCATATTTATTTAATAATTTATATATATATATATATATATACATTACCTACTGGCGGTCGCCAGTAGGTATATATAGTTAGGATTTTTTCTCTATGGGACTTTTGAAAATTCTATGTCTAATAACTTTGGCGTTTGTGGACGGAATCGACTGAAATTGTCAGTAAAATGGCACATTTTGTTTCTGAGCGGCCCCTGAAAATTTGGGGGGGTTTCGTCAAGGGGGGGCCGAGAAAAAAGGGGGGTCCCAAAACGCATTTTTCCCATTTATTTTTCCAGAGGGCGTTTGGCCTCACTTTTAGCTCGAACGGCTGAATGGATTTGCACGAAACTTGGCAAAATTGTAGGGACTGTTAGCCCGATGTGCCTTTGCTGGGTCTCAATATATGTGCTCCAGTGGATTTTGAGAAATTAACATTTTAAAAAACAGCTATATCTGTGACAGCGTCCTGGGTAGCGCTCCGGTTCGCATACTTTTCGCGTTACGGAACTTTGCGAAGCGAAGCTGATTGGCTCTCCGGTGTCTGTCAACATTCTAAACAGTCCGGAACGGCCGCCATCTTGGCTCTTGGTAGGATCGAGAGACAAGAGGAGGAGAAAAACGAAGGGGGAATTTAATGAAAGGGGGCAAGGTAGACCCCTCTTGACCCCCTAGGAATGATGTTGGAGTTATTAAAGGGTCCCGTGGGGCAAATAATTTTTTTTTGATTTTTCGCGGTAGAAGCGCTTCTCGGTTCGCGAACCGGTAGCAAAACGGGAATTCGCCATTTTGTGTTTCGTTTTAATTAAATTACAAGATGGAGGAAAAACAATGTGGGAAATGGGTATAAGGGGGTACGGGAGACGTATCCTGACCCCCTATGTTTTCTGAGGGTGGCTGAGGATGCTCATATATGTTGATACATGTCTTCCAGCGGCTGCGCGTGAGCGGATTTTTAATTTTTTGCTGCGTGACGTCTGTTAGCGTTCGATTAGAAGGAAATCAGGAAGTGTTGACCGCCATTTTGTTACTGCGAGTAAATATATTGTTAAAAATAATTGTTATAAATTATTCCGTATTGATAAACATTGTCTGCGCCATCTTGCCTTTTTTCCAATGCCACACTTTTGTCGTGCACGGCAGCCATTTTAGATGCCTTGACCAGACCCACTCTCTGCACGCCGCGGATCCTCAGCATGGCTCCCCACCCTCGCAAGCATCTCCCCCACGCACTGGTCACCCCCGCTCTCTCTCTCATGCATGGGCTATAAACCTCCCCCCAACTGCGCTGCTATTCCCTGAGAATCACACCCTGTGCCCGCCCGACACCTCCCTTTCACCCTATTCACTACCGTACCCTCTGACACTCCTCTTCCTCTGTGTCTGATTGTCCAGGCCGGTCCCAGGCTATCACTTAGCCCTGCGGATGTAGTTTATGGCCCCAACTGTAAAGAATCACCCCTCTTCAAAGGAGTTACAGTAGATCAAGGCCCCCACCCCATGAGATCCGTCACACCACACGCGTTCCTACTATCTGATAACGATCCTGTATTGTGATTGGGGAGGGCATTCTCACTGTGAGGGTGTATGGGATCGAGCCTGAAGCGGAAGAATCCAGGGATGTCTTTTTGTACATTAAAGTCTTCACAATTATGTGTCACATTAAAAATGTATAGCACTCCAACAAAGTAGTATGATTATAACACTTTAATAACTTATAAATATATACAACGCTCCAACAAAGTAAAAACTAAAAAAAAAAACATTTTAAACAAAGCAACAATGGGCTGCTGTGAGGTGGCGTCAGTATTGGTTCTTTGTGCGAATAGGCCGAAGGCAGCACAACGCGCCGAGATTCGGACGGCACCCAGGTGATGTCCAGTAAGTTGCCGCACTGGTCATAGCATCCTACAATGCTGCGCCGAAAAACGCGTGGGGCGCCCGGGGGGGGGGGAGGCGGAACGAACGGGCCTCCCCCGCCTCCCCAGCTGGAGGCTCCTCTGCTGCAGTGGGGCGCCCCTTTACCGTTTCAGTCGCCATTCTGCTGTTTACCGCCCGCTTTTGCTGCACTGTGCCTCATCCGCCATTCAGCTGAGTTTCGCCCGCTCTTGCGGCTACAGCGTCTCGCCCACCATCCAGCTGAGTTGTGCCCGCTCTTGCGGCTACAGCGTCTCGCCCACCATCCAGCTGAATTGCGCCCACTCTTGCGGTGCAGCGATAGGTGGCTGCTACAGGACTCTCAAAATGGCGGCCGGCTCTTCGGATTTGGGCCTGGTCCACTAAAATGGCTCTGGGACACATTTGAACTCGGACATTTGCCTGCTAGGGCTTGGGCCCCATTCTCGAAAGCGATCCCCTCAGCCTTGAAGATTCTACAAAAGTCACCGGGGCCCCCGACTCCCGCAGGCTTCCGGTGGGGAGCGGCTGCCATGATTGCTCGCGGAATGGCCACGACGGAGCCACGAGATGGTGATGCTCTCATGCTGACGCCAGCTTCAGTCTGAAACATCCAGAAACACTGTAGACTACCAATTCGATCAGTTCCGGTGGAGCCCCAACGTGACCCGGTAGAGAAGAACTTGCCCTCCCCTCTTTGACTGATGGTTCTTATAGCCTGTCCCTTCTGCTGTCATTTAACAGAACTTTTTGGACTGCTGAAAGGGGTTGTGTTCCGACCGCTGGTTGGTGGAGACATTTTGACTATATTCTGTACCTGCGTTGTCGCGTAATGCGTCATATGAAGCGCCGCGTTAGCGCACCCGGAAGTGCTTCGGTGCGCGAGGCGCAGCTTCCCGGAAATGATCCAGAGCGCGGCGCGCAGCGCGTAACGTAAGCTTAACAGGTCATGTGACTTGTTAATAAAACTTTTCATTGGTTCATTTTACTTTTGTTATTCTAATGATGAAAGGCTTGGTCATATGACCTAAAAATAACACTTTTCATTGCTTTCGAACATTTTTTTTTCCCAAATGATGAAAGCCCCACCTTTTTTTTTCTCACTCTGACTTGTAAAGCAAAGGACCCAGATGCATTTGCAGTTTATCACTAACAATGTTCCAGGCTAATGTATTTTCCCGGGAAATTTACAACTGTCCTGCAAGTAAAATATTCCTATTTCGAAAAAAAGGACGTTTCTTCGTCCCATGAGGGAGCCGTTGAACAAAAGAGGCTGGCCTGCTGTCTTAGTCGCTGATAGGCATGAATATTGGATTCTTATCGATCACTTTATGTTGCAGGAGTGGAAAACACAACAGCCCTTGACCATTTATGTTTACTGCGTTCCTGCGTATTATACCTTTTAACCTTCATGTAATCGGGCTGCTTTATTTCCCTTGCCTTTTACTGATTCGAAAACAGTGGCTATTATTCAAAACTTTACCAATCTAGGTACTACTACCATGTTTTGTTTTAAAAACCTTTATTGTGAAAATGTCAGTATACAAATACGGGCCTATAACCACGTGGGCCGGCCACGGAGCAAACTGGAATCGTATATGATGAGGGGACATTTACACTGTAGAAGAACATAACGGGCGACCCATTAGGTTGCAAGAACTAAGGTGTCTAACAGTTGCGGAATCGGTGGACGTACATTTTATAATTGAAGTACGACAGGGCCAGTTACAATAAAATTATCTAGATATACATTTGCGGGCAAGTACCATGGGTGACGTTAATTTGAACTTTCAATAGTACAGTAATCAATAACACATCAGAACTTAATATCAATAGGGATATCCAAATGTTCAATCAGTATTCGTCCCCGCCCGCCATGTGCTTCAAAACTGCATACGTATCTCGTGATATCAAGGTTGGGCAACCAGTACACAACAAGGAGTTTCGAGACCCATTTATACCGGCGCCATTTTGGGCAAGGCCGGGCAGGTCCAGGATATAGTCAAAATGTCTCCACCAACCAGCGGCCGGACCAGAACCTCTTTCGGCAGTCCAAAAAGGTTCCGTTAAATGACAACAGAAGAGATAGGCAACAAGAACAATCAGTCAAAAGAGGGGACGCTTTCGTGAATGGGGCCCATGCCCTAGCAGGCAAGCGTCCGAGTTCCAAGGTGTCCCAAGGCCATTTTAGTGGACCAGGCCCAAATCCAAAGAGCCGGCCGCCATTTTGAGAGTCTTTTTGCAGCCGCCTTTCGCTGCACCGCAAGAGTAAGCGCAATTCAGCTGGATGGTGGGCGAGACGCTGTAGCCGCAAGAGCGGGCGCAACTCAGCTGAATAGCGGATGAGGCACAGTGCCACAAGAGCGGGCGCAATTCAGCTGAATGGCGACTGAAACGCTAAGGGGCGCCGCACTGCAGATGAGGTGCCTCCACCTGGGGAGGCGGGAGAGGCCAGTTTGCACCGCCTCCCCCCCCGGACACCCCACGCCAACTTTCGTCACAGCATTGTAGGATGGCCACAGCAGAGCAACTTGCTGGACACCACCTCAGTGCCATCCAAGTCTCGGCACGTTGTGCTGCCTTCGGCGTACTGTAGCAGCAAGAGTGACCGCAACTCAGCTGGACACGCCGTCTTTCGGCGCAGCATTGTAGGATGGCCAGACCAGTGCAGAAACTTGCTGGACACCACCTCGGTGCCATCCGGATCTCGGAGTGTTGTCCTGCCTTCGGCCTACTGTAGCAGCAAGTGCGGGCGCAACTCAAGTGGACGGCGAGTGAAACGGTACGAGGCGCCGCACTGCAGATGAGGTGCCTCCACCTGGGGAGGCGGGAGAGGCCAGTTTGCACCGCCTCCCCCCCCGGACACCCCACGCCAACTTTCGTCACAGCATTGTAGGATGGCCACAGCAGAGCAACTTGCTGGACACCACCTCGGTGCCATCTGGATCTCGGCGCGTTGTGCTGCCTTCGGCGTACTGTAGCAGCAAGAGTGACCGCAACTCAGCTGGACACGCCGTCTTTCGGCGCAGCATTGTAGGATGGCCAGACCAGTGCAGAAACTTGCTGGACACCACCTCGGTGACATCCGGATATCGGCGCATTGTGCTGCCTTCGGCCTACTGTAGCAGCAAGTGCGGGCGCAACTCAAGTGGACGGCGAGTGAAACGGTAAGAGGCGCCGCACTGCAGATGAGGTGCCTCCACCTGGGGAGGCGGGAGAGGCCAGTTCGCACCGCCTTCCCCCTCCCCCCGGGCACCCCACACCGACTTTCGGCGCAGCATTGTAGGATGGCCACACCAGTGCAACTTGCTGGACACCACATCGGTGCCACCCGGATCTCGGCGCGTTGTGCTGCCTTTGGCCTATTCGCACATCAGTCCGCTACTGACGCCGCCTCACAGGCCAACGGATTTTGTAGGCTTTTTATAGCCCAAAGCCGCATAACAGGTCATGTGACTTGTTTATAAAACTTTTCATTGGTTCATTTTACTTTTGGTTTCCTATTGATGGAAGGCTTGATCATATGACCTAAAAATAACACTTTTCATTGGATTGAAACATTTTTTTTTCCCAAATGATGAAAGCCCCACCTTTTTTTTTCTCACTTGGCAATCCAAAAAGGTTCCGTTAGATAACAACAGAGGAGACAGGTAACAAGAACCATCAGTCAAAAGAGGGGAGGGCAAGTTTTTCCCTTACCGGGTCACGTTGGGGCTCCACCGGAAGTCATCGAATTGGTAGTCTACAGTGTTTCTGGATGTTTCAGACTGAAGCTGGAGTCAGCATGAGAGCATCACCATCACATCCAGGACTTATGCCATTTGTGCAAGGCAGTGACATCGAAGCATCTCAGGGACCAAGTAACATACCATATGCAGAGTCCTTCCCAAAACCTCTGCCTTCCTTCTTACCTAGTTATTGTTCTTTCACTCCCACTCCAGGCTTTTAGTCTGTGGATGGAAAACCATGAACCTACACTCACCTATGAAAATCTTACTGATGATGGTTTATTTTGAGCCCAAAAAACAAAGGCTTGTTTGGATCGATGTTGCAGCAGGCTGCATGTAAATAGTTATTTAATAAAACGTTTTACCCTGTTACCTTGCTGGTGTGTTGTATATATTTATAATATTTGCATAGTGTTTGTCGTTATTTTGGGTGGGGTGGGCGGCGGAGCCGAGCTGTCTTGCAGCTATCATGGTGTCGAGCTCAGTTCCTCTCACTAGTTTCGTATTTGTCACGAGGGGTTGTTCATAATGTTTCTATTTTAGCGAGGTCAAAAAGAGATCCCATTAGTGGCCTACTTATTTTGCTTGATTCCTTTTGTTTTTTTAACGATTTTTCACTATCTGCAAAGACTAAACAGAGTATTGCGACTCTGTGCTTGTTTGTAAATAGAGAATGAACCAAAGAGAACCAATTCCAAAACAATAAATGCTAGGATAACAATCAATCAAATGGAGAGGGAAGCAGGCACGACGGATTACAACGGGGGCAAAGGCCTGTGTTACCTACCCTTCACTATCTGCAAAGAGAGAATACTCCTAAAAGAAAAGAGGAGGGGGAGGGGCAGCGTTCAAAGCACATCAGCCTGCATTAATACGAAAATGTTTTTACCTACCACGTACTTGACATTTTACAGCTTTTGATATTTGCTATTAAAAAACCATTGAAATTCACTGAAAAAACCATAGGTTATAGACCATATATAGTTAGGAATTAGCATTTACAAAACCTTGAAAATTCACTGAAAAAACCATAGGTTTTAGACCTTATATAGTTAGGGATTAGCATTTACAAAACATTAATTTACTCGCACAAAACCATTGAAATTCGCATATATACTTAGTTGCACTAACTATATATTGCGCACCCGCAATCCACTGCTGATGATGTCACATATTACATCATTCATGACATGGTCAGTGACATCACTGATGACATCACTGATGACATCTCAAATGACATCACTGATGACATCACTGATGACATCTCATTTGACATTACTGATCACATCACTGATGACATCATTTATGTGATAATACAATGAACCTCTTCAGACTCTAATATAACCTTAGATACAATCAGTGTAAACAGACACTCACAGACTGTCACTCATCCATGGAGTTACTCACACACCTAGTCAGTCATGCAAAGAATCAATCACACCTCCATTTCCTCAACTATACAGTTATACACACCTTACTTATTCAAACATATACTAACACATATTTACTCTCTTATACAATCCCTGATACAAGTTCTCAATGATCCATACAGCCACTCACACATTCACTGGCTCTTATGCACAGTTATTTATATATGTCAACTCTCACATGTACTGTGTTTTACATATGTACTTACTTTGACATATAGCACTGAGAATCCATTCAATCACCAATACACTCATGCAGACAGTCAACCGCCCATACAGCTGTTTCCACATGCACTTTTGAACCCATACATATAGTGAATCAACTACTCACACATCTATGCACAGAGTCACACACCTTCCAGCCACCCACACACACACTCAGTCTCCCATACAAATACTTTGGCAACCAAACAATAACCCATATAGTTACTCATATAGCTACTGATCAACACATGCAGCAGTTTACAGAACAACAGACATAATGATGCACAAATTAAGACAGTTTAGTCACTAACCCATGCACTCAGTGAGACACATTAAATCACTCACTCATACAGTCAGTCATGCACCTACTAAATCCTTCATCCAGACACTTATACATCCACTCATTCTTCAATATGTAAGACTTATTTTAACTTTACAGAAACATACAGTCACTGGGTGTTGTCATCAGTGATGTCATCAGTGATGTCATTAGAAATGTCATCAGTGATGTCATCAGTGATGTCACTGACCATGTCATGAATGATGTAATATGTGACATCATCAGCAGTGGATTGCGGGTGCACGATATATAGTTAGTGAAACTAACTATATATGCGAATTTCAATGGTTTTGTGCGAGTAAATTAAGGTTTTGTAAATGCTAATCCCTAACTATATAAGGTCTAAAACCTATGGTTTTTTCAGTGAATATATATATATATATATTGCTATATATATTGCTACACGCTCGCTTATGTCAAAAGAAAGCAGACGGCACTCCATGCTGATGATTTTGTGGTTTAATGACAGACCCCCGTTACCCCATCAAAGACAAACGCGTTTCGCCGTGAAACGCCTTCCTCAGTGTCAATGTGCATAACAAAACTTGCCATTTTATCTCCACCTCTTAATGGTTATAAAAAGAGGACTAAGCCAACAATAAGGTAGAATAGTGGCAGACATATTGTAAAGTGCAAATGCATATTAGTTCACAATAAAACACGGAAAAAGTGGCAATTGATAAAGTGCTCGTGCAGTTAAAAACAACAAGGGAAGAAATCCCTATGCAATTCATTTGTATATTTCGTGACTTACTCGGTGACAAGAGAGTATAAACATGTGACAGTAATGAATTCATATATATACACATATACACGCAGTGCAAATGTTTCTATGTATACACAGAAATGTTGGAATATCACAAGTTGGTATCATTGCGAGTCTTCTGCAAATATTTACATAAAGCACTACATTTTCGACTATCGAAAGTTAGATGTATTTTGTACCCTTCATGTTAACAACATTCTATTAATATGCACCGTGTATATTTAGTCCCTCTCTCATCATATTTGCATGTGTGTTGTGCAAGTCACCTTTTTTATAACGCCCTGAATGGGCATTTTTTTGTTTTGTTTTCGTACGTCTAGCCCTGTATGGGCATGAGACTCCCTAATGTGAATGTACAGATTTCATAATACTATGAACATTGCGTATGGGGAAGAGTGTGGCAGATGATGGTACCTTATTATAGTTTCAGATGTTACATATCTATTCTTTTACAGTTAGCCCCTTTGTGTCTTAATCCAGGTGTACCCAGAGTTCTTCGTCATTGTTAAGACATATCGGCTTCATGGTTTGGAGGTCGATGATATATCTTGACTCCATTACCCTGAGGGTTCTGATCTGATCTCCACCTCTTTCCTGCCTTTCCAATTGATCCATCTGATAAAAGGACAGTAGATCTCTGTTACTATTGTGGTGGGTTTCGAAGTGGCGTGCCACTGGGTAGTTTTTATCCCTGTTGGTGATGGCACGCATGTGCTCCAGGATGCGCTTCTTTGCTGGATTGATTGTACTACCAACATACCTCTTGGAGCACGGGCAGACAAGACAATAGATCACAAATTCCGAATTGCAATTCAGGAACTTGGTGATGGTTCTTGTTGATCGGGGGTCATTTGGCCTACCCTCATATTTGGTCTTCTTCTGACTGTATTTGCATGCTTTGCAATGCATGCAGGGGTAAAAACCATGTATGGGTTTGGATCTGGGTGGTTTCGGGGGGTCCCTGTAGTGAATCCTAGTGAGATGGTCACCTATTGATTGACAACGCCTATATGTGATCAATGGTCTGAGCGATATTCTGTTCTTTAGGATGTTGTCTGTGGTCAGAATATGCCAATTGTTATTGAAGATTTGAACCAACTCTTTTGACCTCATATTATAGGTCGTTATCATTCTTGTTACAGATTCTGTCTCTACTGTTTTGCTTAGGTTTTTGTTCACCAGGAGATCTTTTCTGTTTTTCAGTTCCACTTTTTTGGAGGCTTCTAATAGAGATGTTTTAGAATAGCCTCGTTCTCGAAATCTGGAGACCGCTGCTTTTTGCGCCTATAGGAAATTGCTATGTTCAGAGCAATTAAGTTTTATGCACAACAGTTCACCATAAGGGATGTTTTTTACCATTGATCTGGGATGGTGACTGGCAGCGTGTAAGACGGCATTTCCTGCCGTCGGTTTGCGGTAGTTTGGTTTGGATAATACCTCCTGCCGCAAACACCTCAAGATCTAGATATATATAATTTGTAGAAAAAGGCATGACTGCAGAACTTCCTCTACGAACCGTAGCCTTCAGCAGTGTATATGTGTGCCCGAACACTTATGTTTGTTTGTATTATGTTCTTTTGCTCATTATTTGACTTCTCCACATCCTGATGTGAAGCGCTCCGATACCCTTGGGTCAAGCCAGCGCTATACAAAACTCCTAAAATAAAAATAAAATAAAAATGAATAAAGTATTTGCACTCGACGCAGATGTGTGTCTCTGCATGGCTGTTTGTATGTATGTCTGACTCCTACATGCAGCAGATGGAAGGGTGAAATGTAAAGCACAGATTTCACCAGTCTTTGTCCTAATATGTGCTTGAAATGGAAAAATAGAAGTTCAGGCTCCTTGTACCAGAGTACCTGCTGGTTTCTGAGAAGTGCTGGTACTCTCCAATTAAAAGTATTACCTCACTCTTGAGAAATGCAGATACTCTCCCTCTCAAAATAACAAGCATTGGCATAGCTAATAGGTCTCGCTTTTGGGACCTTATAAGTATTTAGTTATGAAGCACAATATTCTTGGTGCAACAACATCAACTGTTGCTTGGCTAAACACTTATAAGGTCCCAAAGGCGAGACCTATTGGCTATGCCAATGCTTGTTAATTATTGAGTTAGAAATGAATCCATAGCCATAGATATCAGGGTTTTTCCCATTCTCAAACGTTTCAGAAAAAAGCAGAAGGCTCACCTTTTACATTAAGAAGTTTCTTATAGTAGTGCGGAGACGCACTTCGGATTAACAGGAGTCACATAAATCCTTTCACTCACTCACTCTCTCACTCTGAACATTTACAAATACTTGCTCTGTTTTTACATCACATTATTGTATATTAATGTATTTCATCTCACCATCTCCTTCTTCCATGCATGAAATGATGCTGTACTCTATTGTTACACATCCATAATTTGCATATTATTTGCTACCATGGCATAACATACATGACAGGTCTCTGAAACATCATGTAAATGCATCTCCAAAGCAAATATTAATACAGATTCACATAATAAAGTTCATCTGAGCCATGTCACTTATTGCCTTTGATGTTGTAACATTAGATATTTAGGAACAAAAGGATATTGTCTGCAGGCACTGGAAGTATATAGGTACTCAATCCATGGTGGTGTGGGTGTGCTTGGCATTTATACTGCAGCTAGTTTTTATGTTACCAGCAGTTTTTGGTTGCTATTAAATCTATTTTGTATTTTTACAGAATTGGAATTTGCTTTTGATATTTCGAAAGTGTTCTTTTATCTGGATCGGTAGCTCTCTTTGACTTATATTTTGGGCAAGTATAAAATATTGTCAACTCGTTTGGTGATCAGACAAAATATCGGAAATTAAATATCATCAGACAGAAATATTGCGTCTGAAATACCGTCACTCAGAAATATTGTGTGCAAGGATATCGTTGTCAAGAATATCAATATTAAGGTAAGTTATATTTATTTAAAAAATTTTGAAATCATGAACATAGTTTACAAAAATATAGTTGGTAGGAATATTGTTTTTGATGTATTTTAGTGTGTATTTTAATTGCATATGTTGTAAAATGTTAGTTTAATTGTTGTTAATGTTTTTTCATATAGTAGTTTAATTGTTAGTAGTTTTGAAATGTTATTTTATTTATTGTTTGACATTTTAGTACCATAGTGGGTTGTGGGGTTTACAGGGGTATAGGGTGGGAAACAAAGTAATTAATAATTCATTTTTAATTAATATTGTTTATTAAATAATACATATTTATGTTAATTGTATGATTGTTTTTAATGAACATCAGGTGCAAGATATGTGTTTTGTAAGTAAATTAGCCTGTTTCTAATTTTGCCCTGGCTGGAGTGGGAATAGGACATTTTTAAACCCTCTCCAATCCAACACTTTCCCTACTATTACACTGACTGGAGTGGGAATAGTACGGTTTACCCCTCTGTAATCCAACAGTTCCCTTGTGTGGCACTGGCTGGAGTGGAAAAGTACAATTTACACCTCCTGAGTCCAACACTTTGCCTACTCTTGTATAAAGTGTAGTGGGAATAGTATATGTATACATTTAATAGTTTACTTTATATTGTTGAAATATATATACGTATGTTTGTGTTGATTTAAAATTATAATTTTTATAATTATTAACATTTTTTATATGTTTTTTAATTTGAGTAAATTCTACATTTTTATTTTGTTTTATATGTCACATTATTAGGCCCTCTCCTACCGCATAATTCCAGTGGCTCTAACGATACCTCAAATCCTAAGTGAGCATAGGCAGAACCTAGTGGCTTTGCCAATGTGTGTTTCTCCAAAAGACCTTTGTTCTTTTGCTGAAGCCCTCCCTTCACCCCTCTGTAAAACGGGAGTACCTATCATTTACAAGCCCATATGAGGATCTTTTTATTTTTTGTTTAATGACAGTTCAATACATAATTCAACATACATATACAGAATAAATTGCTTACAGTACTTAATTTCAATTTTTTGGTTGACATATTCCCTCAAGCATAATCCATTCTTGGATCACATCAATATAAAAATACTTGAATTCATAAAAAAATACATAAAACCAGAAATAGCCAAATAGAGCCACAGTTTGCACAATTTCCCTTTTATTTAATTTCAAACAAATCGCAGATTAAATTCCTATAGACTTACAGCATTTCTCAAATTTTATCAGAGACCCTAATCTTAAAGCATAACGTCTCTCCAGCTCTTTAACTTTATGAAGTTTAGTCCTCCAGGCTTGGAAAGTGGGTACAATATTACTTCGCCCATTTTGTAGAACTAATGATTTTGCCACCAGGGCTGATATAAATAACCATTCCTCTTGTATTTTCTCCATTGTTTTGCTTGGAGAGCATCCAAGAACTGCAATATTTTTGTCAATAATTAATGTTTGTGCTGTCGTTGTTTTGAGATATTTCTCAATTTCTTCCCATAGTTTCTTGATCTTTGGGCAATCCCAAACAATATGACACCAAATACCTCCTCCCTCCTTAGAGCAGCGAAAACACCTGTCCTCAATCTAGGGGCATTATGGAGGAACAAAGGGGTCCTATATATCGACCATTATGTGTAAAATTGCATTCTTCGCTTAGTTTTGATATTACTCTTAGCACTCTAGGGTCAATATATTTTTTTGGAGTGCCAGATTTGAATAAATGACCAATTAAGCATATCCCTTGAATGAAGGAGCCAAATGTCTATCTCTGGCCACTTTTTCCAGGACTTTGAGTTAAGAAAGTCTCTCACTTGCCTGTACCCATTCTCCTCTTATTTCTTTAAACAACCTGACCTCCCGAGTGTATAGGTCGGCCAATTTTGTAGACCTATTTATCTGTGGGATACCATAGAACTTCAACAGTTGGGTTTTTTGTTTTAAAAGCCACTGGAGAACCTTGTATCGCACTTTCTTCGGGTTCTTGGCTATCCTCATCGGATCTGTGATTTTATATTCATCTAATATTGATTCCATAAAAAAACTGTCCATATCTGGAGAATTAAGCTGGGTATAGAATCTGTGATTTTTGTGTGCAAAATTTACTTGCGTAATAATACACCCTTATGAGCATTAATAATCAGTGAAGGTGTGAACACAAAGGCCCAATTATATATTCCCCGTTTTCTCTGTGGGATGATACCGGGCCATTTTTCCTAGAATTGGCAAACACATGCAGACCTGGTAATACCTGATGCAATAATACATGTTCCCCCTTGTGATAGTACTGGGCCAAATCTGCAAAGGTCTGCCAACTGCTTGGATCAGGAGACAAATGTTGTGTTAGCATTGACTTTTGCCCATGGGAGAGTGAATATGGGACAGAGGGTCTCAGGAACGCAGGTTACTTTTTACTTCAGCTGGGAAGCGCATCTTCTGCTCCCTCCAGTTGAGGAATGAGGGTGGAGGAGGGGGCTCAGCAGCAGTCCACAGCCCCTGCCGCTTTGCAGAAAGTCTAGGCTCTGGGTCCACAATTTACTGGTCCGCAGTTTGCAGAACTGATGATTCTGAACACTGACACACCAGTAAAAATGACTTGCCTGGTGCTGTATCACCCGAGGGATACTGCTATGAGCATAGCATAGTGGGGGCCTGTGTGAAATGCCTACTACTAGCCAATGGACTGCACTGTTTTGAAACAACAGGAATGAATTGGTAAGTGTTTCAGAGGTTTTACCTCTCAACAAAGGCAGAGATTCTTTGGTGCTAGATAAAGATTAAGCAGATCAAGTTTGGTGTCTTACAGAGGGAGCCTGCTGCAGCGCCTTGTATAGGTCAATCACTACAGGCATCAGTAATATGTATCAAATATTTTTGGTTAGGTCAAAGATGCTGTAAAGTTTTACTACTCAGGTGACAAAAGAACATTTTATCAAGGGTTGTTGTTACACCTGTCAGACTTGGGGTCCAATTACAATGCGGCCCATTTAGACTCCGACCTGCCGCATCATAATGGGCCGCTCGGTTTGCTTTCCGACCCCCTCATTATGATGGAGGCGGTCAGAAAGGAAACTGGCCGGTCATTCTGGCTGGCTTCTGGCGGGCTCAGAGAGCCCATCTACTAGTCGTAAGACTGCTAGCAATCTCAAGGGCTTGCCTGTCCGCCCTTGAGATTACAATGCTCATTTTTCAACATGGTTTCTATGCCGTTCTGTCCGACATTAAAACCATGTCAGAAAGCGTGTTTGGGGGCCCGCAGCAGGGATCCCTTTGTTGCACGGCCTCCGGCTGGAGGCCAAGAGGGCACCATAGGTCCCCCATGTTGATCCTGCACCTCCCATTTCACTATGGGAGCATACATTACTGCCTGTTTACAGCTGCAATGCATGCTGTCATAGTAAAATATAGAAAAGCAATTGAACAGTGTTTGGCCGCATCATAATGAAGCGGTCGGGACCACCGACCGAGCGTCCTTCAGTCCCAGGACCGAGTCGGTGTTGGGCAGAATCCCACCCAACATCTAAATCAGGCCCTTAGTGTGGTCTTCTGGAAAGCCTTTTGTCTTCACCCCTTCTATTTGTTGCCTTACAACTCTGTTCAATTTACAACCAAGTCCATGGGTTCACTCCTTAAAACATGGTAACATTGGCTTATCCCTAATTGGCATATGTAATTTACTTGTAAGTCCCTAGTACAGTGATACTACATGTACTCAGAGCCTCTAAATTAAATGCTACCTGTGAGCCTGCCGCTCTGATTGCGCCATCCACTTAAGTAGCTCATTAAACATGTCTCACGTCTGCCATTGCAGCATGTGCTTGCTGTTTTAAACTTTCAATTTGTTCTGGCAAAATAAACCTTTTACCAGGCCGAAACCTTCCTTTCTAATATAAATGCGTCACTCCTAGGGTAGGCCCTGGACAGCAAAAAGGGCAGGGTACAGTGTATTTAAAATGTTGGACAAGTACTTTTAGGTTTTCCATGTTCTGGTAGTGAAAAACCCTTACATTTGTTTGTCACTACTACAAGGCTTACATTTCCCATATTGCATTGAATAAGCGATCATTTCCAAATGGGAGCAGGTAACTAGTTCATGTCTGGTGTCTTTAGAATTGTGATGAAAAATTCTCTCTCATGGTAAAGTTGGATTTTAAATTACAGTTTTGGAAATGTTCCTTTTAGAATGTTGGCATTTTTCTGCCTGAGCCATTTAGTGTCTGTAGCCTGTCGCTGGGCCACATCACTGGGTGTAGCTGACAGTTGGGCTTTGATTATTCCTCCCAGACAGCCACACACAATAGAAAGCCCAGGTGTGCTTAGATACGTCTTCAATGACAGGATGAGAGGACAGAGCTGGGTACAGCTCTACTTACACTTGAATAGTCTGTGATCTGCCTCCACACAAAGGGCTGCATACCCACTGTACTTAGCCTGGAGCCAGGGCAAGGAAGGCAGGAAGCCTGTGTACATCACAGCAAATTGCTAAATTCATCTCCCACCTTGCAGAGGAAGGGCACCAGGTATAAATATTGGACATTAGACACCACCTCTTGAGTACACTTCTGTACCAGTGGGTACTCTGCCAGGAAGAAGGACTGCTGTCTTGACTGAACAGACTGCTACTTTTCTGGACTACTGCTCTCAAGGAACTTCTGCCCTGGTGTGCTGACCTGCTGCCTACTGCCCTCTTGCATGGGTGAGAAGCAATGAACCTGCATCTGTCGAACCCAAAACCCCAAAGTGACTCCAAGGGCTAGATGGCATGCCCCCTGACTATAGCCTTAGGGACAGAAGGCCTGAACAAATTTGAACCCAGCACCTGGAGTCTCCCATCTGTAAGTACTACCCTGCCATCACAGCTGTGCAGCGCCTGGTAACTGATGCATCGCCTCTGCTGCACGACAAATCTTTCAGCGTGGGACCTTTAATGCTCTGCAAAACCAGGTCTCAAAGTACTCTTGTTCAGATGGCCTCACTGGGTCCCTGTAGCTGGCCTGCGCTCCATCGCAGTTGGCCTAAACTTGTGACTCAGTCTTGGTCTGACGCGACTCACTAGCCGCAGTTGGTGCTTTGTGATTTTTGGCACTAATTTTACTGAAAACTTTAAAAGCATCTTGTTACATCTTACTGTTTATTCTTCCCTATTGGTTTCCCCCACCTGAAGCTCACCTTGGAATCTTGTGGATTCTTCAGTGAGGAGAGTGGATGGTGAATAAAGTATACTCACCAACTCCTGGTTCCTGTCATCTTTTTAATTCCAACACTGGCGACGATACTGAGCAGGGGCAGTTGTGGCCATCTCCCCTTTGAGTGCATCTCTCCACACAAGTCCAGGCACCCCTTTTCTAGGTAGATCCTACAACATACATATTGTGGTGGACGTATTTTCAAGTATCCAGCTGTACTGTACACTCGCGGAAAAGGTACTGTGCCATTGAAATTAACGTGAGAGGAAGATTGAGGAATGGAAAGGGATGTCATTCCGTATTTTACTGATGCGAAGGGTGATTGAGGAGTCCAATAATAGTGATTGTTGTAGCAAAAAACTGTGAACATTCTTGTAGACGTTCAAGTGACCCAATACTCTTGTTCTCCTGGGATTGATGTTGGTTGGCTATCGGTTTTCACGACACATCTTTGGTGTGTGCCGCGAGGGAAGAGTCAGCCTTACAGGGTGCTATGGAGCTAGCCAGTGCACCGTCATCCTAGGCAGACATCCCATATCCCTGTCGGAGCACACGTGTGGGCACTTTCTGCATGGAACTGCAGGTGCGTAGGTGAGTGAAGTGTTGGAAGATTGCTCACGCATCCAGCTGGCGCACCATTAACCAAGGGCCGCCCCCCATGTTCAGTCAGATTACGCGTCCACAGAATATTTAGTGCTGCCCCTCTCTGATTCCTGTCAGGACTGCCGGCGTACCATCCCCTGTGAGCCGCCATTGTATTTCATCACTTACAAACCTGAAGGAAGGTCGGAGTACTCTGTGCCGAATTCATGAGCAAAATCTTGTTCTGGTTCCTGTCAGGCGCCCTAGATCAACGTCCTGAGAAGAACTCTGGGAGAGGAATTTGCCGACGCGCAACAGTATCCTGGCTAATGTGAACTTGGGTATTTCTTCAGTTCATTCGCAATTTTCCTGCACACCGTTTAGATCGCTGCTTCAATTAATAGGGTGGGAGTTGATTCTTCTACATAGTGTCGACTATCTTGTGAAGGTACTCCTCTAAACTTTCGGATAATCTGCATGTGTTCATGTACTGGACATATTTTTAACACAACGAAGGATCACATATCATTTCCATTATTGTTAGAACAATAAGCTGTTGTTATTTTATTCATCCTGCCAGGGTATATTTACACTACAGCTGTTGTGAACTTCGGAGGATCACATATCATTACTATTATTGTTAGAACTATAAACTGTAATTATTTTATTCATCCTGCCAGGGTATATTTATAATACAGTTGTTGTAAACTTCGTAAGTGATATTTTTGACTAAACTTTTCTGCTTTGCATTCTGGATGTGAATGTAGTATCCATATTCTTATACAGTAGCCTTACATACATTGTATTGTAATTCTTTTGCTGCCCTTGGTTATTTTTCAATTATGGCAGCGACAGGGATGAGCAAGCCTCCCCCCTTTTTAAATGATATTGGGGAACCTGAAATTTGTTGGAAGAAGTGGGTGAAGTTGTTCGAATCTTATCTCACAGTTATTGGTGGTGAACGATTTAGCTCTGTACGTAAACAACACATACTTCTCCACAATTTGGGGGTGCATGGACGAAATATTTATGAGACTTTACCAGTACCAGAAGAAGAGGAAGAGTCTGGGGAAGGAGTGGATGTGTTTGCACAGACTATGGGAAAATTGGAGAAGCATTTTGGTGACAAAGTTAATGTAGTGTTAGAACGCCACAGATTTTTTAAACGAGTACAAGCGAAACAGGAATCAGTTTCTAATTACATTGCAGCATTATGGGGCCTAACACAGTTATGTGAATTTGGTAATCTCACTGATTCTCTTATATGAGAATAACTGGTGTGTTGTACCAATAATACACGCATTCA
The DNA here is from genome assembly GCF_964263255.1 of Lissotriton vulgaris. NCBI lineage: Eukaryota > Metazoa > Chordata > Amphibia > Caudata > Salamandridae > Lissotriton > Lissotriton vulgaris. The sequence continues at coordinate 21,656 of NW_028251560.1, read as the reverse complement.
GGAGAAACTGTTAGCGAAGAATCCTGGGTTAAGAGAAGCAGTAGAGATTGCAAAATCAGTAGAGCACACCGCTAAGTACATAAAAGAGATGAAACCTAATGCTGAAGTTGTTGCTAGTATTAAGGAGGATGAAAAGAAAACTGATGTATACAAAGTAAAAGATAAGGAAAGCATGAGCAGCAAAGTAAATAACATAGAAAAGAGTCCTAAATGTTACAGATGCAGGAGCAACAACCATTTTGCAAATTATTTCCAATGCCCCGCAAGATATGTTACCTGTAAGAAATGTAATAGGAGGGGGCATTTCCCAAGAGTATTCAGGGAAGGTGAACCTCACCCCAAAGATATTAAGAGGGAAGTAAAAAGGAATCCCAATAAAGAAATAAAATGCATAGGGTCCCATGGAGAGAAATATGTCCAGCAACTCAAATATGATACCAATTCTGTGAATTTGTCTACCCTAATTGTGATGTGTTACTCAATAACAAATGCATAACCATGGTTGCAGATTCATGTTCTCCGTTCACACTTTTGAATAAGAATGATTTTGAGACTCTAGAAGGTCAGACTAAAAGCAATTTGAGTAAACCAGATATTTCCCCAACCGGCTATAGCAAGGAACCTATACCCCTCATTGGGATGAAAGAGATGCACATACAATTCAAAGGTAGGAAAGCCTACAGTAAGGTATATATTTTTGAATCTGGGTCAAATTTATTAGGATGGCAACATCAAAAAGAGTTAGGTATCATCTTAGACCCCAACAGTGCAGAGCAAGTCCGACTCACAGAAGAAACTCAAGAGGGTGACACCATAATGCGAGGAATTCAAGAAGTTGTTCCAGGAAGAGTTGGGCTGTTTGCATAATTTCCAGCGTAGAATTAAGCTAAAATACAACACAAAACTTGTGTTCATAAGCTACGTCCTGTACCTCATCAAATGAAAGAACCTTTGGAAATTGAATTGCGTAAGCTGTGCGACATGGGTATCATTCAAACCCATAAGTTGTTCTAAATGGTTGGCACCAGTTGTCATCGCAGTGAAGGCTAACGGCGAAGATATTCGGTTATGTGTGGACTTACGCAGCCTCAATGAGAATATTTGGGTAGAAAGACACCCCCTACCTAATATCAACTAGATGCTTAGCACCATGGGACCAGCAAAATATTTTAGTGTAATAGACTTGTCAATGGCTTACCACCAGGTTGAGCTCTACCCCGAATCCAGACCACTCACTGCCTTTATCACTCCCCTAGGGGCATTCATGTTCAAAAGGATGCCATTCCAATTAGCGTCCGCGGCGGCCATCTTTCAGAAAATTATGCAACAAATCCTGGAAGGGGTGGATCACACTATGTGTTTTCAAGACGACATATTGGTGTATGGCCGGAATGTGGAGGAACATGACTACTCCCTTAGACGAATCCTTGAAAGACTGATGGATGCTGGATTAACAGTGAAGAGGAACAAATGCAAGATAAGAGTTTTGTCTGTCAATTATTTGGGACATTTCATCTCCAAAGAAGGTTTCAGACCCAAAGGTAGCCTGATTAGTGCAGTAAAGGACGCCCCATACCCGAGGAATAAAGAAGAGCTTAAGTCCTACTTGGGGCTCATGGAGTACATGTCGAAATACATTGACAGTTTTGCCTCCAAATGTGAACCTATGAGAGTTCTCCTAAAGAAAAACAAGGAATTCACATGGAATGAAGAGCATGAGAGAGTAGCAGATGCTCTCAAGGAAGAACTGTTAAACTCGCCGGCATTAGGGGTTTTCGATCCAAAGAAGAAAACCATCCTCACCACAGATGCTTCTAACAAGGGTCTGGGAGCCACCCTAATACAGAAGGAAGGAAAGGAGGAGAAGATCATTGCCTTCACTTCCATACGTCTTACGATCTCCGAACGTAACTACTCTGTTATTGTAAGGGAGGCCCTGTCCTGTTTCTGGGCAGTGAGGCACTTTAAATTCTTTTTGTGGGCACTAAACTTTACTATTCGGACACACCGCAAGCCTCTTACTTTCATCTTTACGGTGAATGGGCTAGAAAATTGCACTCCACGCATAAGAAGATGGATTCTAGGACTGGAACACTACAATTTTAAAGTGGAGTACGTTCCAGGAAAGGAAAATAAGATTGCTGACTTCCTATCTAGGGCGCCGTTACAAAATGAAGAGTCAGAAGAATTATTAGACAGTCCTATAATGATGATGGAGGAACCTGTCATCACTGAACAAGAGTGGGAGAAATGCATGAGAGAAGACACAGAAATGGACATATTAAAAGGAATCATGAGAAAAGGGTGGCCTAACAAGAGGAGTGGTCTTGAAGAAGGAATCACAGAATTTTGGGAAGTAAGAAACAAACTGAGTATTATTGGGAACATAGTATATCGCCAAAACAGAGTAGTACCTCCTAAAGGCCCAAGGAGAAGAATCATAGACTTGGCGCATGAAGGTAATTTGGGACGGAGTGCAACTAAAAGTAGAGTGAGAGCGAATTCCTGGTTTCCGAAAATGACAGAAAAACAAGTGAAGGATTGTGTAACATGTGCCAAGAGCGACAAATCAAAAGCGCTACGAAAAACTCCACTATCTCCTGTCAAGATACCTACAAAACCTTGGAGCAAGTTAGCTATGTACATCATTGGGCCAATGCACAACTTAGGATTCCAAAAGAAATTCATGTTAGTTTTGATCGACTACACTTCACATTGGATCAAACAGAAGTTTGTGCATTGCATCACCACTAAAACCTGTTATTGAGTTCCTTAAGGGAGTGTTTTGTGATGAGGGTTGAACAATTCACCTCAGAAGAAATGAAGGACTTCCTAAGGAAAATGAACATAGAGCAGGAAGCCACTGCCCTTTCTTTCCCAAAGGCGAATGGCCTATTTGAAAGGACAAATAGGCTCATTAAAGAGCACATTCAATTGGCTATCACCAATGGGCACGATGTTGAGAGTTCTCTCTGGAAGTGTTTGTGGGCGTACCATACTTCGCCTAACAGAGTGACAGGAATCTCCCCTTTCGTCTCCCTCCGCAGGAGAGAGCCATGCACAAAGTTTATTCCCAGTTGGCTGGAAGGAGGCAAGACCAATAATTTCAATCAAGAAGAAATCACGGAGAAGATCAACCAACACCAAACCAAATACAAGCAGTGGTATGACCAGAAAAATGGTATTAAAATCTCAAACTGGGAAATAGGTGACATTGTTGAGGTAAATAAATGCAGTCGAAAGGGACTAATCAAAACAAATTCTATCCTCCGAGCAGAGTAGTTAAGGTTCTCAAAAATGTAGTCCATCTTGAAAATGGGCAATGGTGGAGCTATGACAAAATTGTAAAATCACAGATGTGATAGAGTACTTTCAATTTCCTTTTCTGCCCTATGGCAGAACAATCTTTTATCACTTTAATGACTGATTTGTTCTACTTTGTCAGTTTATATGAGAAGGGAGGTGTGTTCCATCTTACTGTTTATTATAATGGTACATTCCGTTCCCCCCTTTTCCTTCTCCCCTATTGGTTTCTTCTGCCTGAAGATCACCTTGGAATGTTGTGGATTCTTCAGTGAGGAGAGTGGATGGCCAATAAAGTATACTCACCAACTCCTGGTTCCTGTCATCTTGAATTCCAAAACATCTCTTCCGTGAAACTGATTGAACTTTTTTCATTTTTTCTTGATTTATTGAATAAACAATTATATATATGTCTAAAGCTAGTGTGGGATCCTATTGTGGTGTGTTTTCTCTGTGTTACAGTTTGATGTGCAGCACACATTCTTTACACATTGCCTCTATGTTAAGCATGACTGATCTGTGCCAAGCTACCAGGGGGGTTGAGGAGTGGTTAATTTAGAGTTTTCTTGTGAATTCAGGATTGTGATTTCTGCTTGAGTAGGGCTTTACCCCTCAACCAGCAGCCCGATTTCTTATAGTTGTGTCATTCCAATGCTCTTTGGAACTGGCACATCACCTTGATTGCGTGCCTCATCCTCAACGCCAGACTTTCCATCACATGCACCCCGGTTATATTGATTGGATTTTTGTTGTTTCAGTTTTGATTTATTTATTAAAAATCTATTTTTCTAAATTGATGTGGTGTTTCACTTTATTACTATTTGAAGTGCTGCATAACTACCTCATACATTGCTTCTAATTTAAACCTGACTGTTCCATGCCAAGCTATAATAGGGTTGAGCACTGGTTAATTTGGGGTTTTGTTGTGCATCACAGTGACACGTATTGTGGTTGCTGATTTAGTAGTGTTTCACTCACACAAAGCAGTAGCCTAATTTCTCACACAGACCATCTCTAATTTATATGTGAGATATACAGACGAATATGTTGATCTGTCCCTAAATAGGATGGTAACGTGGAATAGAGTTAATGCTGTTCTGCACCCAAAGAAAGGAAAATTGCCTTTGGAGTGTGGGTCTCACCAACCGACTTTGTTAATGATAATTACTAATATTTTAGCCTGTAGACTGGCTGGACTAACCTCTGTGTTAGATGTTGTATGCTAACAGTGGTTCATTTCCAGCCAGGACATAAAGAGCCATGATAACTGAACAATTATAATGTTTGATCTTGATACCATAACTAGTCCTTCTATAGCAATGATCCTTTTAGAAGCAGAATTGTTTTGACAGTCTGTCTGTGCAGGTATTCTCCCTTTTTATGTAACTAAATTAGAGCGGCATTGGTTCCCCCTGATATGGGAATTGTGCCTCTTAAGACCGCCTTCACTCCCTCACATTATAATCTAACGCACTAGGAGGCAACTTGACACTAAAGGACAATTATTGTTTCACTTGAAAGAGAGCGCTGACTAAGACGTTCGGTGGCTAAGGAGTAAGTAGAAGTGGCTCCAGATAGAATTGCAGAGAAACATTATAGTGATAAAGGATAGAATATTCCATTCTGCGAACAAGTAACCATCAAGATGGTGATTTCCACAAAGAGTAAAATAATTACTGGAAGATAACCTATGATACCAATACATACTGCGAAACATTACATGAAAGGAAATAATGTATGGATAAGCCCTGAAAAATAGCAATGTGCTAAAACATGTTGAATGTTTGAGAATTTACTACGTGTATGAATAAAAGAAGTCATCCTAAGAGATTCTGCTGTCAGACACAGTCTCAGTATTATTTTATATATATATATGTTTGTGTGTGTTTATGTAAATGTTCAGAAATCCTAGTGGAGGAGTGTGGCAAACTAAAGCACACTATTTCTTAAAAGTGCCCACAGTTCCTGATTCATCAAATATAGAGTATATGGTAAAAAATAAAGGGAATATAAATGTCGTAGTAGTTTTGACCTAAAGGACAGAAGAAATCTTTTAATGGTGGCATTAAATGTGCACCAGAACCAAAGAAAATGTTGCAAACCGTAGAAGGAATCTCACACTCAGGGCATATAATTTACTGAGGCACTTTCACCCCAGTTGGGGAGGTATTTGAAAGTACTTTTGCACCTGAGAGTCAGCCATGGCCTGTGCAGGTAAAAGCGGTGGGGCAGGGTGCGGGGGGTGGGGAGGGTTCGACAGGAGATGACGAGGGAAAATTAAATAAATAATACATTTTCCCTCGTAGTTGTCTCTCAAAATCCCCCCACCCAGCCTCATCCCCCCACTGCTCTGCATGAGCCGCGGCTGCAGGAGAATATCAGGGTAGTTAGTGAAACTGATACTTACTATCACCAACAACAGGTATGTAGAAGGAAATCTTGCACATAGGAACATATGTTTTACTACCATCTTATTGGCTTATTTAAAAAAAATGTGTTTGATATGACTATTCAACTAAATGTGGAAAGAATCCATGCACTGATTTTTCTTTACCATAGCAATACATATGGTGAGCTGAAGTTATGTAATATGCAGATGTGTTAGTCAAACACTCTAGTCTATTCCTCATTCATTAAGTGAATGTAGGTGTGGTAGGGTTTTACAATTTGAGGTTGGCATGGTGTCTTTTGAACTAAGGCAAATTGTATGACATAAGTGTGAGTTGAGGATCATCAATCATATTTTCATTGGTCTGAATTGTTTTAACAGTTAGAGTAAATGTTTCCTAAAATATGTATATTAGGCCGCAGTAAAACCTGCATCATTTTGGTAATTTTGCTTTACTATTATCATGCGAAAATCGCAAAATTACGCTATTATGCCACATTTCATGATTACATGCCGTTTGTTGTAAACAATGTTCAACTAATGCACTATGTTTGGGAAAGAATTACCACAAACGCACAGGAACAATCGCCCACATGCATCAAGTGATTTTGGAGTCGCAAACGGTGCGATTCGTAAAAATCGTCCGTTTGCGATTCCAAAATCACTTTTTGGGATGCATTAAACAATTTCACAAAACTCGCAATTTTTTTGCAATTCCTAAAAATGCGATTGCATTTAAGGAATCGCATTTGTGCGATTCCTTAAATGCAATGCATGATTTGTTTACAAAATGCAAATTCGGAAATAGGAGGTGCAAATTAACACGAGGTTGACCCTCATGTTAATTTGCGAAATCTTTCAAAAATGCTCAAAAAAGCATTTTTGAAAGTGTCATGTTACACACACACATGTCCTTTGGACATGTGTGTGTGAAACTTGCACTTAAAAAAACATTTCACGGGTGCATGAATCGCAACTACAGAAAATTAAGAAATCGTAAAAACACTTCAGATTTCTTGATGCATAGGATTTTGCAATTCCTAAATTGCGATTCCTTAATTCTCGCAATTTAGGAAATGCAAAATCCTACAATGATGCATATGGCAGAATGTGAATTACATTTTGCGAGCAGCCTTTATTCATAAGGCTTTTTTATATGCACAATTTTAGTGTGAAATTCATCCTCCCACCCAAAGTGGGCACGAGGACTCATTTTGCGCTGAAATAGAAGCAAATGCCAGTTTTCATGTAATGCTGCAAAATTTTGCATGTGTGCTGAAATTTGGCTTAATTATGCAAAACAAATATCAATCAATCAATCAATCATATAATTTGTAAAGCACACTACATACCCGCAAGGGTTTAAAGGCGCTGAGGGGTGGGGAGGAAGGGGGTGCTGTTGCTACTGGTCAAACAGCCAGGTCTTGAGTTGTCTCCTAAAGGTTAGAAGGTCTCCGGTTTGTCGTAGGATGAGGAGGTGGGTGTTCCAGGTCTTGGTGACGCAGTGGGAGAAGGATTTGCCTCTGGCTGTGGTGGAGTTCTGGACTTTTTGGTTCCGTCCAGAGGTGTCAGGGATAACACCCGAAGACCCCGGAGTTCTACCTGTCTCGGTGCACAAATAAACAGAAACACGGGCTTCTCGATGGTGGTGTCAAAGACCAAAGGTTTATTACTGCAGGGACACAGAAGTCACAGAAACTACACACGGGCAGTGTCTAGGAGCCTGTTCGATTTGTACAAAGAGGGTTGCTCCTTATATACTGAATATTGGGCTTCGGGCAAATTCTTTACATGTTAGTATATTCCAAAACCTTTGTGTCCTAAACAATAAATATTTGGCGTTGCACAGGAATCGTCAATAATACCTGATGTCAAAACATTACGAACGAGGGGTTCCCACTGTTCCATCATAATCCCATGTCAACTTTTCATTCAAGACCCGGACCGCCTCATCGTAAATTTCGTTACCTCCCCCTAATAAAGGCCCAGAAGGAAAGGAGCAGAGCCAGGTGCAGAAGATAGAAAAGCAGGATAAGAGATGTTTGTGGGTCGTAAATGGGCAAGGCTACCAGCTTCGGCCGCCAAATCATGATCAGGCCAACGAACACGAGAACCAGTATAGCAGGACTGGCCTCGGGCAGAGGAGGCAACTTCTGTCGAGTCATGCAGCCATGACGTGTTCTGTTCTAAGGTGAACGTGTCACTAGCAAGGTGAATCTCCGGCTAAAGCTTACGTGTCCTTAAGTGAAAGAGGTCACTGCGTGTCCATTGTCTATGTGAGGGCAAGAAATACAAAATGGCTTCCGTGATCTAAGATGGATGCCATGGGTAGATCAGAAATGTGTTCGTAACAGGAGTGCTCTTGCTCGTAGCATGGCGAAAACACCAGGATATGCTAAATGGATCATTTGCGGTTCACTGATACCAAAATTATGTATTTACGACAATGTTGAAAACACGGGTTCAAATCGTCACGGAACCTCAGACCCTCCTTTTGCCCTTACATAGGCAATTACTCTATGTCCGAGTCCATCTCTATGCTCATCAGGTCAGTGACATGTTGTTGTATCATCATTCTTTCTCGCGCCTTTTCTCCCAACGCAGGTGGTTTTCTGAAACATGTTGCAGCACAAAGACTACACAAAGCGGGACCACACTGGATAATCAGGCAGCATGAGAATAGAAATACTAGGATGACACCAATGACCATCAGAACCTTCCATCCCCACGCTGATATCAGAGTCCAAAACTACTCCATGAAGGACCAGTTTCCCTTGTCTACATGTATAGAGTCGGAAATCTTGTGTAGCTTAGAGATCGCTTCATAGACGGTCGGAGCATTATTGGGAATAAAAACACAGCAGCTCGATTGGATCATTCTGCATACCCCACCTCGATCTGCAAGTATTACGTCTAGAACCATACGGTTCTGCAACGTCATAAGTCGATCCGCCTGAAGCTCAGCTGTTAAGTTACTAAGGGCACCAGCAGTTTCTGTAATAGTAGATTCAACTACCCGTGTTAGCTGACATAGATTTCTACTATTGGCCATAGGCCCCCAAAATGGAAGGAAACCTTTGAAGAAGTCTCCAGCTTCCTGACCAGCGGTATCTTCCTTGCTGAAAACACCTCTTGCTACTCTGGTCTTGTGATAATCTGAAGAAGCAGTGTATGTCGGAGGCAACAATCAAGCAATATAACATGAACCTGAGAAGTCAGCAGGCAGCCATGTATACGCTCTGTCTTGACAGATGAAATAGGTACCCCTAGCAGTAAGGAAGGCAGGGGAAGAGTTAGACGGAAACACGTAAGTCTCAACGCACTCACTCCTCCCTAGCTGAGCTCTCGGATTTCTCCCATTTCCTTGCAAACAGACCTGACCTCGGTGAGGCACGACCCAGACTGGAGTTGAGCTTTTACGCTTGCTTTCTCCCAAACTAAGGCGATACTCTGTAGAGTTCCAACTCAAATATACCCGTAATTCATCTCTAGGGTAAGATGGAGTATTATTGACGTCATTAATCATGTCAATAATTCCCTGGACTAAAGCTTTGTTGGCTGAGTTGTATTTAGTGGAACGTGGTGGACGCGGAGGATAGGTCTCAAGGGCATAGGCAAAAATGGTCTGAAAGGCCTGAAATGATCCATTATAGCTAAAAGGCAAGACTAGATAGGGAATGCCTTTATCCATAGTGTGGGGTATCAAGCCACACACCCAGCAGTCTGTAGTGTTAACTACCAGTTGGTGTTGATGTAAGAGCTGTACAAAAGTGTTATTAATAAATTCTGAGCGTCGAGCTTGCTCATGTTCAGGAAACGAGTGAAAAGAATGCATAGAAGAAACAGTAGAAGTAGCAGGATCAAGGGGAGGTACTGTAGTTACCGGCATAAAAATCAAATGCACACCAAAGACGATTCCACCCACCAACGTTATTAAAACAATCAAAAACGTAACTGCACATTGCATTAGAAAGCATTTGCTGTGAAGAATTCTGTACAGTCTATTTCTGCGAACATAAATTACATTCTCTCATTGCAGCTCAGGAAGCTCCATCTTCTACAATCCGCTCGCGACCACTGATGATGTGTACGTAGATGAAAATGCCTCTATCAGCCCTGGGAGTTCCCAGAACTAACAGAAAGATCGACCTTGTGTCTGACCCCCGCAGATTCAACTAGGCACACAGCCACGACCCTACGGCTACCCAGACGGCAAGGCTATTTTAAAACAACAAAACAATAGCAAACTTCCTGGCTGGAGGCAATGTATCAAAATTCAAATGTGTGAAATAGGCAGTTTCCTGCTTTATTTGTCCATATTGCGAGATCGTAAATTGTATCTCAGTTTAGCAGGAGCTGTTTGATCTGGAAACAGTGTATCTTCAGCAGACGTTGCAATGTTCAGGTTCGCAGATGGCAAATGTTCAGAGTTCAAAAGAGCAGTTTCAGGAGGAGAGTCAGAGTTCGATGTATCAGGGATTAGTTCTGCATCGCTGAAAGGGATAAACCTGGGTATTTGTTCTGTTTCGGAGGCACCGATTCCTTTCTTCACCCAGCTGTCGTAAGGAAGTGGCAGGGGCACACGTTTTACGTGTGTCGTGTGAATCCAGTTTTTTCGTCCAGCCACACGAATAGCAGTTCTCGTTGCTAGCAGCACCTGGTATGGGCCGACGAATCTGGGTTGAAGATTTTTCGTCCTTGCAAAATTACGAATGACGACTTGGTCTCCTGGTTTCAGCTGATGACCTGGACTCTCCGGTGGCTTTGGCAATGCGTCGAAAACCTGTTGGTGAATAAGACTCAATTTAGCAGTCAAGTTGAAAAGGTAATCAATCAACATTGGATATTCCAGAGAACAGAATTCTTTTGGCCTTGGCACTCCCCAAACGTTGGCAGGACGACCAAAAACTATTTCGTATGGACTAAGCCCTACTCTAGAATGTACAGTCGCTCTCGTTGATAACAAAGCCAAGGGTAGTGCATCTGGCCAGGACAAACCTGTGGATGCTTGTATTTTAGCAAGTTTCAGCTTGAGGGTGCCATTGTAACCCTCAACTAAACCAGCAAACTGGGGATGGTTCGCACTGTGGAACTTTTGTTTGATCCCTAGACCAGCACACACACTCTGCATAACTTTCCCTATGAACTCACTTCCGTTATCTGACCATACAATCCGTGGCATGCCATATCTAGGGAAGTATTCTTTGAGAAGGATTTTGGCAGTGGACAAGGCAGTATTGTCCTTCAGTGGATATGCTTCGATCCATCGGGAGTAAGCACAAACTACCACTAGGACGTACTTTAGATTGTTGCAACGATCCATGTGAATGAAGTCTAACTGAATTACTTCAAAGGGACAGGAAGGAGGAGCGAAATGACCAGCAGGTGTGGGGATTCCCTTGCCAGGATTATGCATCAGGCATACCATGCAATTTCTCACCACTCTCTCTGCACATTTACTAATCCCATCATTCTTCCAGACTGGAGCCAACATCTTACAAATCCCTTTAGAACTGATATGCGCTGCTCCATGTGCCATCGTTACTACTGCAAGCACATACGCATCAGGCAACATCCAACGCTGTTGTTCCGACAAATCAATCCAACACCCACTCGAGCCCAATTTACCCGCACTCTCTTTCCATGCAAGCTTTTCCTCCTCAGTCGCCTCTTTCTGAATTTCTTTCACACTTTCCACTGTGTCCTCACACATTCCAGACTCAGAAATCCATCTTGCAGACGTAGCAACATACATTCTACTCATCATATTTCTAGCTGTCTGTTTAGCGGTCTCATCAGCAAAAGCATTCCCACGACCAACATCATCCGTGATTGCTTTATGAGCACTGCACTTCACAATCGCAACTTCAGTCGGCAAGGTTAGAGATTCCAACAAGTCATTAACTAGCTGACCATGTTGAATCTTCGTCCCATGGGACGTAATGAAACCTCTCTCTTTCCACAAACGGCCAAAACTATGGGCCACGCCGAACGCGTACTGACTATCTGTGAACACATTCACTCTCTTTCCCTTAGCTAAAACACGCGCTCTCGTTAGTGCAATTAATTCCGCAGCTTGGGCAGAATTCTGACTCACTCTTGCAGTCTCCACAATCGTACTCAAAGTCGTTACTGCATATGCAGCAGTCACATCACCATTCTCCAATTTAAAGCAAGACCCATCAACATACAACGTGCCATCTGGATCTGACAACGGGGTGTCTTTAAGATCAATTCGTCCTTTTGTCTCTTCCTCGGTTCTGAAGCAACAGTCATGAGGTTCGGAATCGCTCGACTCTTGACTAGTCGGCAACAATGTTTCTGGATTTAATACATTGCATCTTTTGATCTGAATATGACTCGCTAGCAGTGTCAGCTCGTAGCCTGATAATCTAGCACTGGTAAGATGTTGCGTCTTGGTTCGGTTCATGAGTGTGTCCACAGCATGAGGAACCATGACCACTAGCATGTTGTTCATCACCAAACCAGCAGATGGTCGAATGGAAGCCGCAGCTGCCGCTGTAGCTCTCAAACAACTAGGCAACGCTCTAGCTACCGGATCTAATGTTGATGAAAAATACGCACAAGGGCGTTGTTTATCACCAAATCTCTGTGTCAGAACACTCAACGCACAACCTTCTCTCTCGTGAACATAGAGCGTGAATGGCTTACTGTAGTCAGGTGTACCCAACACAGGAGCTGAACACAGTGCATTTCGTAACTCAGAAAAACTCTGCTGACATTCGGCAGACCATGGCACCGGACTCGGAACGTTTTTCCCAGTCAAAGCTACCAACGGTTTTGCCAAAAGAGAACAATTTGGGATCCACTGCCTACAGTATGAGGTAATACCTAAAAAGGCACGTACTTCTCTCTGTGTGGTAGGAACATTCATCTGCGTAATTGCTTTTATTCTCTCTGGGGTCAACTTCCTTCCCTCCTTTGACAAGAGATGACCTAGGTAGGTCACTTCTTGGCAACAGTATTGCATTTTCGAAGGTGACACCTTGTGATTCAAATTAGACAAATGATGCAATAAGGAAATTGTAGCCGCTTTGCAAGTTTCCTTGTCATCGGCAGCCACTAGAAGATCATCTACATACTGCACTAAAGCAGAACCAGGAGGAAGTACAAAGGAATCTAACTGACTTTTTAATGCCTGACTGTAAATGGACGGGCTCTCACAATACCCTTGTGGAGCACGTTTAAACCTGAAGCTTCGACCTCCTAAAGTGAAGCCGAAAATATCTCTGCTTACCTCGGCTATCGGAATGCTGAAAAAGGCATTCTTCAAGTCGATAACTGAAAACCATGTGGCTGTAGCTGGAATCAACGTTACAATGCAGTTATGTCTGGAACCACAGGAAACTGTGGAATCACAATCTTGTTAACCTCCCTAAGATCTATTACAAACCTATAGACTGGAGGCTTTGAAGGATCTGTACGTTTCAGAATTGGCAAGACAGAACTGCTACATACATTTCCCCTAGTTTCTTCTACTACACCTTTCTCGATCAAATCTTGCACAATTAATAAAAGCGCACGTTCACCTTCACTAGAGATTTTGTATTGTGGAATTCGTGGAAATTTTACATTCGCTTTCAAAGTGACTACATATGGTGGAATTTCTAAAAGACCTACATCGTTAGGACCAGTCGCCCAAAGAGTATCAGGGAGAGAACGTAGCTCTGGTGGGAGCGCATCCATTGACAAGTACATTGGGGAGGTGATTCTTTTACCTAACGTAAGCTGTACTCCTTCCGGAGAACAGTACAATGTCACATATAGGCGTTTTAACAAGTCTAAACCAAGCAGATTTTCATTACAACCTGTCGTCAAAATCAAGGGTGCTTTCAATTGACGTGGTCCAACAGAAATAGACAAAGGACCAGATACGGGTTGTAAACAGGGGCGCCTGAAAAACCTACAGAAACATTTGTTAAGCCAGACAAAGGTGCGCCAGGGAGTTTCGCATGAATAATAGAACTTTTTGCTGCACCAGTATCCAACAGAAACGGTTCGACTACACCTGATGTTGCTACTGCGACATAAGGCCCACTCTGATCTACTGGAACTGATACTACTCCCTCTCTTTGTCCATGGCTGTCCTAGTATTCACTCTGCTGAAATCCTTCACCAGTTTCACAATAGTCTGCAACATGATACTGCTGAGATCTATTTTGTTGAGCAGACTGTCCATTTCGCTGATCGAAATGATTAAAAGGGCGATCATTCGTCTGTGGAGGCATAGCACCTCGTCCTCGACCTCTAGAATTTTGCATATTACCCCCACGACCTCTCTGAGCTGCTACAGCGTTATTCTGCGCTAAGACTGGACAATCATTTTTATAATGACCTTCTTTCTTACAATATGCACACTGATTCCACTGGTATTGCGGTCTCTGAGAATTATAATCTGTCCTTTGATATGACCCTTGCTGCGTATTAGTCTGATTCGTGCGAGGCGGATACGCTTGCTGTAAAAGAACTTTAGTTTTTAAATCTTTTGTCTTCTTCTCTGATTTTTCCTTCTCCTCTTTATCCCTATTTTCATAGTACTGGGCAGTCGCAAGTATTTGTGCAGTCGTAGAGACAGCCCACGCACTCTCGGAATCTTTCAATTTATTACTAAGTTCTGGCAACAGATTGTGTACAAAGTTATCAACGAATAATCTCTGTCCCCCTTCCGTACTCATATCCTGACCACTATGATCTACGAAAGTCTCTTCAAACCTTGTGAAAAAGTCGGAAACACTTTCGTCCTTCTTTTGCTTGCATGCGGACAACTTGTCCCAGTTAACGCGCAATGCTGGCATCAGAGTCTTCATTAAGTCAATTATTCTACCGGGTAAATGAGCAATTAGAGGTTCGGGTTTGGATCCACCTATTTGTTGACCATCCACTGCAATTATAGCCGCCCAATCACCACCTAGGGCAACTGGATGATTTTCTTTTCGAATTTTAGCCCAAATTGGTTGCGGAACTACATTCCCGAATAACATGTCAATGTCCGCTAAATTCATCACACAAGCTTCAACTGTCTGCGCTAATTCCTTGTAATATCCGGCTGGATTTTTACGCGGATCAGGCAAGGCCTGTTTCACTGCTAACACTTCGGCTCGCTTCCACGGAATGTGTATCCACACTCTCTGGAATTGTGCCGGAGCGGCAGCAATACCACGTACTGCATCTGCTTGTACAGCTTCGCGCCAAATTGGAGAAACCTCCCTCATTGGATATTGGCGATTCTGCTTCGTGCTACGTTTCTCTAACTCCCTCGGTGAACGAAGTGATGGATCATTCCTATAACTTAAAATCAATTCCATCGCTTCTTTTATATTTTGACCAACTATCATACCTGCAGCAAATTCTTTCTGAACATTAATTAATTCTTCTAAATTTGATTCAGAGTCATCCTCTTCCAATTCCTCACGCAAAAGAGAGCACATTTCGTCGAACACATATCGTTGTGTCGGTTCTTTCCATTGCATAAATGTATCTAATACATCTCTAGTACTATATCTTCCACTTTTTGAAATCCATCTAAGAGCTGTGGAATCTAATATTCCCCGTTCTTCAGTACTGGGAAGCTGACTACGTCTCTGCACAGAGTCAGAGGCAGGAGTCTTAATTAGAGTTTTATAGAAGGGAGATAGAATATTAGAGACAGAATCAGTGATTCTCCGACGAACAGAAAGCGGAGTCATAACACTAGCAGAAGCAGAGAATAAAGTAGCAGTTGGGACAGATAGAACAGGAACAGTAGGAGTAGCAGGCAAAGTAGCCTGTGAAATAGCAGGTGTAAGCGATACAGGTATAGGTAGAGAAGCCGGCCACCCTGGAAGAGGGGGTGCCGAAGGAACATTAACATTGACCACAGGAGGTACAGGAGCTTGATTTGGGGGAGCACGAGCAGGAATACCAGGTTGTCCAGCAACCGGTAAATGTGGAGCCGTAGCACCCTGTGCATACGGTGGGGGTGACCTCAACAAGTAAGACAACAGAGGATCGTTTTCGGGGTCCTCTACTATCTTAGCTGTACTCGATGGCAAGGCAGGATAGCACTTGTCTATCGCTAAATTACGCTCTCTATTGGCCACCTCCATTGCTTTCTCAGACTCGTTGAGTTGCAGCTGCTTAGCAGACTGTTCTAAAGTCAACTCTTGTTCTTTTTGTTCTTTCTTCAACTTTTTAATTTCTCTCTGTTTAGATTCTTTTCGCCAATAATGAAGAGAATCAAACATTGCCGGCCGGGCTTTCTTCTTGAACAATTTCGTTTCTAAATTATCAATAACTTGGGGTTCAAAACTACCATGCAGTGGCCAACTAAGGACACCATCTTTCTCTGTATATCGGACCCATACCTCATTATAAGATATAGGACCCACTCCAAACTTACAATATAGATCATAAAGAGGAGTTCCAATCGGAGGAACCAGACATGAATCCTCCAACCGGGAATCACTGTTGCAACCAAAACACGACAACATACAATTTTTCCGACTTACCATTTTATAATCCGGAACACAGAACAGACAAAAACACGAACAAAGGTGCGCACTCGAACCAAGAACTTAGGCCTACCAAAGCAAACAAATGTATCGATACACAAAACTAAACCAAATGATTATCGTAACTAGAACAACCAGTGATAATCTTACGAAACCAAACCAAACCAAGAACTAAAAGGATTTTATCCTAACAGGAACAACCCTTACGAGATAACCAACTAGCAACCACTTAATACTTAACTGATGCACTGAAGACGTCACCAAGGAGAAACCCGTCACGTCTCGCCGTACTAAGGACTGCCCCTCGGGTCCAAGACAGGGCGACGGTCAAGGCAACGGACCACTGCAGCCGTCCAAACGGGAACCCTCGTGGAAGAGAACGTCGGGCCACTTTTGCGATATGCCGGGATCGATGAAGTGGGGCGCCTCCCTCAGGAATCTTCACACGAAGCTTCTCGAACTCTTCAGGCTTTTGGACCGGTACCGAATGACGTCGCCCCGCGTTGGGCGCCAATTGGAGTTCTGGACTTTTTGGTTCCGTCCAGAGGTGTCAGGGATAACACCCGAAGACCCCAGAGTTCTACCTGTCTCGGTGCACAAATAAACAAAAACACGGGCTTCTCGATGGTGGCGTCAAAGACCAAAGGTTTATTACTGCAGGGACACAGAAGTCACAGAAACTACACACGGGCAGTGTCTAGGAGCCTGTTCGATTCGTACAAAGAGGGTTGCTCCTTATATACTGAATATTGGGCTTCGGGCAAATTCTTTACATGTTAGTACATTCCAAAACCTTTGTGTCCTAAACAATAAATATTTGGCATTGCACAGGAATCGTCAATAATACCTGATGTCAAAACATTACGAACGAGGGGTTCCCACTGTTCCATCATAATCCCATGTCAACTTTTCATTCAAGACCCGGACCGCCTCATCGTAAATTTCGTTACCTCCCCCTAATAAAGGCCCAGAAGGAAAGGAGCAGAGCCAGGTGCAGAAGATAGAAAAGCAGGATAAGAGATGTTTGTGGGTCGTAAATGGGCAAGGCTACCAGCTTCGGCCGCCTAATCATGATCAGGCCAACGAACACGAGAACCAGTATAGCAGGACTGGCCTCGGGCAGAGGAGGCAACTTCTGTCGAGTCATGCAGCCATGGCGTGTTCTGTTCTAAGGTGCACGTGTCACTAGCAAGGTGAATCTCCGGCTAAAGCTTACGTGTCCTTAAGTGAAAGAGGTCACTGCGTGTCCATTGTCTATGTGAGGGCAAGAAATACAAAATGGCTTCCGTGATCTAAGATGGATGCCATGGGTAGATCAGAAATGTGTTCGTAACAGGAGTGCTCTTGCTCGTAGCATGGCGAAAACACCAGGATATGCTAAATGGATCATTTGCGGTTCACTGATACCAAAATTATGTATTTACGACAATGTTGAAAACACGGGTTCAAATCGTCACGGAACCTCAGAGGTTCTACGGAAGGGTGGGACGGTAGCCAGGTCTGCAGAGCGGAGTTTCCTGTTGGGTACATAGAAGGAGAGTTGACTGTTTAGATAGGCTGGACCGGTCTTGTGGAGAGCCTTGTGTGCGTGAATCAGGAGCTTGAAGGAGATTCTTTTGTCGACAGGGAGCCAGTTCAGGTTCCTCATGTGGGGGGTGATGTGGTCGTGGTGTGAGTTGTTGATGCTCAGGCGTGCAGAGGCATTCTGGATTCTTTGCAGTCCGTTGATGAGCTTGGTCGGGACTCCGGTGTTGAGGGTGTTTCCGTAGTCGAGTCTGCTGCTTGACTGGGGCTTGGGTGACTGTTTTCCTTGTGTCTGTCGGGATCCATCTGTAGATTTTGCAGAGCATACGGATGGTGTTGAAGCAGGAGGAGGAGACATTGTTGACTTGTTTGGTCATAGTGAGTTTCGAGTTGAGGATGACTCCCATGTTACATGCGTAGTTGGTGGTTGCGGGGGGTGTCCCCAGTGATGCCGGCCACCAGGAGTTGTCCCAAGCTGAGGGATTGGGCCTGAGGATGAGGATCTCCGTCTTCTCTGTGTTCAGTAAGTTTAAGGCGGCTATCCTCCATCCAGTCGGCGACAGCCTTCATTCCCTGGTGGAGGTTGGATTTGGCAGTGAAAGGGTCCTTGGTGAGGGAGAGGATCAGTCGCGTGTCGTCGGCATAGGAGATTATGTTGAGGTCGGGATGTCAGGCGATGCGTGCAAGAGGTGCCATGCAGATGTTGAACAGCGTCAGGCTGAGGGAGGATCCCTGTGGGACGCCGCAGATGGTCTCGGAGGGGGGAGGCGGACTCTCTGGGTTCTGCCGGGGAGGAAGGAGGAGGTCCACTCCAGGGCCTTGTCTCGGATCCCTGCGTCGTGTAGTCGTGTGTGAGGTGGATGGTGGCAGAAGGTGTCGAAGGTGGCGGAGTGGTCCAGGAGAATGAGAGTCGCCGTCTCGTCGTTGTCCAGTAGTATCCTGATGTCGTCTGTGACGGTGATGAGGGCGGTCTCTGTGCTGTGGTTGCTGCGGAAACCTGGCTGGGAGGGGTCCAGGATGTTGTTGTCTTCGAGGTAGCGGGTGAGATGGATGTTGACTATCTTCTCAATGACCTTAGCTGGGAACGGAAGCAGGGAGGTGGGCCGGAGGTTTTTTAGTTCGCTCGGGTCCACCTTGGGTTTCTTCAGTAGGGCGTTGATCTAGGCGTGTTTCCAGCTTTCGGGGAAGGTCGCAGTCTCGACAGAGAGGTTGATGAAGTTCCATAGGTGGGGTGCGATGGAGCTGCCGACTTTGTTAAAGATGTGGTGTGGAAAATGGTCAAATGGCGAGCCGGAGGGGATTGTTCCCACGGTCTTGATTGTGTCTTCGATGCTCACATTGGCCCAGGTTGTCAGGGGGTCGTCGTCGCTGGGGTGAGGTGGTTCTGGCATGTTGGGACCTGTTAGGGACATCCGGGGGTTGAAGCTATTGTGGATGTTGGTGATCTTGTGGTGGAAGAAGGAGGCGAGGGAGTAGCACAGGGCTTGCAACGGTGGGATGTTGTTGGCGTTGGAGAGTTCCTTTACGACATTGAAGAGCTCCTTGCTATTGTGTGCGTTGTTGTCGAGGCGGTCTTTGAAGGAGGTCTTCTTGGCGGTCCTGATGTGGTGGTGGTGGTTGCGGGTGGCGTCTTTTTGGGCTGCTCGGCTGCCCGGCGACTTCTCGCTGTGATATATGTTCTCCAACTTCCGACAGGTGCGCTTTGTCGCTAGAAGTTCTGGGGTGAACCAATTGGCTCTCTTGCTGGTGTCTTTGAGGGTTGGTTTTTTCAGCGAGGTTAAGGTGTTGGCGCAGTCGTCCATCCATCGTCTCAGGGCACGCTCACCCTCGTTGGGGTTGGAGGGGTTGGCCGGTGGGTTGAGTGCGAGGTTTGTCTGCAGTTGTACTTTGGAGATTTTGCCCCAGCAGCGACGGGGGATCTGTAGGGTGCGGTGATATCCGACGGGTTTCTGGAAGGTGAAGTGGATGCAGTGGTGGTCGGTCCAGGTGGGTTCGGAGATGTGGCTGAAGGAGACGTGTGGGCTTGAGGAGAAGATGGCATCGAGCGTGTGTCCGGCGATGTGGATTGGCGATGTGACGATCTGTTCCAGTCCGAGGTTGGTCAGGTTGTCTATCAGGGTGGCGGAGTTGCTGTCGTTGTTGTTCTCCAGCTGGAAGTTCAGGTCTCCGAGGAGGATGTAGTCAGTGGAGGTCAGTGGGTGTGTGCTGATGAAGTCAGCGATGGCGTCGCAGAATTGCAGTCGGGGTCTGGGTGGTCTGTAGACGAGGGTGCCTCTTAAGGTGGTCTTGGGGTCCATGTGGATCTGGAAGTGCATGTGTTTGGTGGTGCTGAGAGTGTCGTCGGTGTTTGTTGAGACCCTGAAGCTTTTCCTGCGGACGATGGTGATTCCTCCTCCGACTCCGCTATGGCGATGTCTGGGGAGGAGGCTTCGTTCATCCAGGTCTCGGTCAGGAAGGCGACGTCTAGAGATGCTGTGTCGAGTAGGTCCCAGAGCTCGACGGCATGTTTGCGTGCGGAGCGGGTGTTGATCAGGATGCATCGGAGCTGGTTGTGTTTTATCATGGCGGGTGTCTCTGCGTCTACGATGCAGGAGAAGCAGCAGTTCTGGCAGGCGAAGGGACCGTGGGTGCGCTTCGGGGTGGCTCTGCAGCAGGCGGGGGTTCGTCATGGGTTGAGAGCGATGAGGGGGCTGGCGTCGTATCGGAGGCGGTCTTCATGGCTGGTGCGGGGGCCAGGGGTTCTGACGCTGGGTGTGGTCCAGGCGCAGATGGGCACAGATGGGCTTGCATTTTAAGGGGAGGTGGAAGGGAGGAGCTGCTGGGAGGCGGGAGGCAGGGGTCAGCAAATGGGCGCGGGTCGGGCCACAGGGGTAGCAGCGGTGGGAACAGCGAGCAATGGGCACGGGGCGAGGAAACAGCAGTAAGGTCACACAGGAACAGAGAGAAAAATGGGCAGCAAGGAACAAGACAAAATGGGCAAAAGGACACTCAAGTTCTGGTGAAGCTGCATTGGGGGGAGCGACCTACCTGGCAAGGTCAAGGGTCTCTCTCCTCACTGCGCAGCTGCCGCCTTTTTGAGGGGAGGTGGGAGGGGAGAGCAGCTGGGAGGCGGGAGGCAGGGATCAGTGAATGGGCGTGGGGGCGGGACCGCAGGGTCAGCAGCGGCGGGAACAGTGAGCAATGGGCACGGGGGGCCAGGAAACAGCAGTGAGGTCATACAGGAACAGAGAGCGAAATGGGCAGCCAGGAACAAGACAAAATGGGCACAAGGATGTATGACGTTACAACGCATACTTTTACAACGCCTACCTTTACAACGCATTTTTACCCGCAAAAAACAATTCCAACGCATACCATTACAACGCATACCATTACAACGAATACTTTGAAACTAGCTTTACAACGCATTCCACTACAACGTATACTACATTTACAATGCATACCATTACAACGCATAACATTACATTGCATGTAAGGTAAGTATTGGATAGTGTAGGGGTAAAAATTACTATTCTAACTCCAGTGGGTGCAACAGTAGGGTAAGTGTTGGATAGTGTAGGGGTTAAAATTACTATTCTAACTCCAAGGGGTGCAACAGTAGGGTAAGTGTTGGATAGTGTAGGGGTAAAAATTACTATTCTAACTCCAGGGGGTGCAACAGTAGGGTAAGTGTTGGATAGTGTAAGGGTACTATGTGTTGTAATGCTATGCGTTGTAATGGTATGCGTTGTAATGACTGCGTTGTAATGGCATGCGTTGTAGTGGTGTGCGTGGTAGTGTCATGCATTGTAAGGGTTGCATTGTAAATGCATGCGTTGTAATGGATGTTGCGTTGTAAAAGTTTTGTTGTAATGGTAGTGCGTTGTAAAAGTTGCGTTGTAAAGGTTGTTTCCCCCCGCTATATCACATATTTTGCACATCACTAATGT
>NW_028251559.1:0-1000 GCF_964263255.1 Lissotriton vulgaris | reverse complement strand
TTTTTTCTGGGCTATTGAGTGTATTGAGATGGAATTAAATTTTACGCATAAAAACAAATCTCTTTGCTTTAAATTAGTATTTTCAAAATGATTGTAAATCCTTGCAGTGAATGCTTTTAAACTCTCTTTCGTTCTACTAGCTAAACAGCTGGACTTTTGCATCAATTGTGTTCTCTGCCACCTCTATAACAAGGCAATGTGCGTTGTTGGCTTTCCTCAACCCACCTCGCCCTCCCCTTTCGGCTCGGAGCGTTTGAACAGAGAGACATTCGCGCTTCCTGTTACATGACGTGCGTCGTCTATTTTTTTTACCTGTACGATAAGACAATGAGGCGGCCCTCTCCTGGGCATGTAGTGCGCATCCTCGGGGCTGCACACTGCGCGTGGCAGCATCTCGACGTCAGTGACGACAGGCGCCAGCGGCTGTACGAGGCCGACGCGTCGTAATGGATGGGAGGCGTAATAAATAACGATTATGGCGTAAAACGGCCTTTTAGCCTGCTGTTAACATTCAGCCACCCATTCTTCAAGGAAAAACACTCTCTCGCGAGGCTGCGGAGCGTGGATTTCCCTAGCGATAATAGCGCGATATGGGAAAACTGCAGAACTAACGGCGTGAAGAGCTTCCCACAGGCCAGGCAGTGAACTCCACGTGAGTTACTGGAATTCTGCAGACAGAAGCAAAAAGAGCCCAGTGAGGTAAGAGGGAGAAGGGGGGTGTGTGCCTGTGTGTGTGTGTGTGTGTGTGTACGCGTGCATGTGTGTGCTTCCATGAGTGTAAATGTGGAGCAACAGATGTGCATGACGCCGGGCTGGACGTGCGCGTCCACAGACCAGAATCGCCCCGCGTGCCCCGGTCCGTCTCCCTTGAGAGGTATCTCGACGACAATAGGTCTCGAGAGCGAGACCTAAAAAGGGGGACACAGACCAGACTGTTGAATTTCCCCAGGTGTCAATTAACTAAAGTGTTCCTAACCTTTTCTTTTCAGGTTAAAAAATT
>NW_028251558.1:0-107500 GCF_964263255.1 Lissotriton vulgaris | reverse complement strand
AAAGAATGGTCTTGTAAGGAGATGTTGCCTGTACGTATGTTGAATGTTTTCTTCACCCCATAGGTTAACATTGCAAAGTCTGGAAATTGCGCTAATTGTCCACTTTTTATATTGAACAGAATTTCTATTGCAAAACGTATTTATTCAAGATGAAATTCTTTGGTTCCGCAAAATAAATCTAACCAAGTATCATTTTATAAATTGGTCTCAGATTTATTCATTGAGTGTGTGTCATTTATTGCCACTGTGTGTACAACAATGTGTGTCATTTATTGCCACTGTGTGTACAACAAATACTTAAAACTACCCTTGTATACGTCTAACTGCTCCTCCATACTACCACAAAAGAGCATTAGTATTATCTACTTTAGCCTCTGCAAAATCTCTGGGGATCCACTGGACTCTCTGCACACTATACCTCTCTTTGGTATAGTCTACTGAGAGCCGGCTCCCCACGCTCAAATACTCACACACACACTCAGACATAGACAGACAGACACACACACTCTCTCTCTGTCTCTCTCTTTCACACACATTCTCACACATACCCACCCTACCTCACACCAGAAACATGTATTTAACTTCTACATTACACCTTCAACTAGGACCATTAGTAAAAATGTTCATGCAGAATGCATAAGATCCTACTTATAAGGATATCTGTGCAGTCATCCCCATGACAGGAAAAAAGAAATTCAAATGAATTAATAAAATGCTCTAGGAGGCTGAGCACTCTTAAATTAAGAAATAAAAGAAAGATAAACCAGGAATAGAGAGAAACAGAGAAAGCAGTAAGAAAGAGAAAAAAAAGTAAAATAAAGATAATAAAAACAAGAGATAAAGAAAGTACAAAAGAAAGAAACAAGGCTCCCCTATAATATATTCAGTAGTGCTTGTAATACGGCGGCCAGGATATCCGTCATGTTTGTGTCTGAGTAACCCGGCCAGTAACTCGACTAGCGAACACTAAATCAGGCTCTTAACACTTTGCAATGTTGCTGCTGTTAACTGTGAACCATTACCTTTGCAGAAGTCACGGGCAAGAGACACCTAGTCGCCTGTAGCATACCTTTTATAATTACAAGGATGGGACAACACAGCATAAACAACAAGTGCAGATTAAACCACAAGGTTCAAATAAACCCACACACACACCGTAAGATTAAACCTGTACTAAGCATAAAAGCCTCAGTATGTGATAGAGACTACTAGCTGCAGATTCCTTAACGTAGAATTATCCCCACGCATGAGACTGGATCTGGAAAACTTTTTGCCGCAACATCCCCGCGTGCCGGGGAGACGGCATCAGGCTTCGTCTGCGTACGTGACGTAAGCGAGGTCACATAAGTCCCACCCCGATGCTCCTACGTCCTTCTTTTTCTTTTCTGCGTGCAACGCAGATACAGTCTCTGTTCAGGCCTGTTTAGGCCCCTTTTTCTTTCATCATTGTGATATCTTTTGATGGAACAGTGTGGGAATTCCTTCGGGCTTTAAGACATGCACGTTGTGTGGGCGCCTTATATCGGCGACGGACCCTCACCTCATTTGCATGTGGTGTTAGGGGAAGATAACGGCACCACTGATTGTGAGGCGTGCGAACAGTTGAAGCCAAAGTCAGAGAGAACCTCCAGGCATCTCTGGCAAGAACTGTCCGGGTCCGCCAGATAAAGCAGAAAGTCGTCCGCGTGCAGGGCTATCTTATCAACCTGACTCAGGTCCCATGCGCAACCCCGGATGAGGGGGTCCTGCCAGATGAGTGCCGCCAGGGGCTCCATCGCCAGCGTGAACAAAAGTGGTGAGAGCGGGCACCCCTAACGCGTGCCCCTCCGGATTGGGAATGCCTTCGGAAAGCTCGCCGTTGATGAGAACATGGGCTCTGGGGTTAGTATAAAGGACCCTGATCAGGTGGCGAAAGGGAAGGCCGAAACCCATCCTCTCCAGCAATCCTCAAGTTATCCCCAGTCCACCGTATCAAAGGCCTTTTCGAAGTTGATGAAAAGCAACGCCAGATATGGGGTTAGGCAACTACGGTGGGCCATGGACAGATGGAGGCGACGAATGAAGTGACGAGTGCCCCTGGCAGGCATGAACCCGCATTGGTTGGGATGGACCAAGTCCTGCAGAAGGGGCCGGAGTCTCTGGGCTATCACGGTCGTGAAGATCTTGAGCTCCGTGTTAATCAGCGAGATTGGGCGGTAGTCCGCACAATCCAGGGAGGGCGGCTGCATTTTTGGAATGACCACTATAGTGGCCAAGTCAGATTCAGGCCTGGAAGGTTCATGCCTCTGCCACATGGTTGAATAGCTCCACTAAATGGGGAACCAGAAGCTCGTGTAGTACTCCTGGGGGTAGCCATCCGGGCCAGGCGTTTTACCGGGGTGCAATAGTGAAATCGCTTTGTGAATTTTCTCCGGGGTGAAGGGGTGGTCCAGAGCCTCCGCAGTCTCCCGGGGCAGACCTGGCAGCCGAGTACCGGTCCTCTCCAGCAGGTCCATCAGCGGGGCGCCGGGAGGACGAACGGCATATAGGGCCGCGTAGTAATCAGCAAAAGTTTGTGCTATGGCGGAGACGTCTCCCGGTGGGCCCCGGTATCCGAACGAATTTTGGGAATAATGTGGTGGGCCTTGGGATAGGACACTAGGTTGTGGAGGAGCTTGCCATTTTTATCGCCCCACCCATAAATACGTGCCACAGATGAATGCCAGAGCATTTTAGCGGATTGCAAGGAGATCCAGCGAATCTCCTCGCGGACCACTGCCAATTGCTGCGAGGAGTCCCCGCGATCGTTAGTTAGCTGGGTGCTTTCCAGCTATGCTGCCTGGGATTCCAGCTGCACAAGGTGGGTGGTTTGCTCCATCCGCTTCGCGTGGACCAGCCCCCTGGCCACCCCCCGGATAACAGCCTTGCTGGCCTCCCACAGCATCCCTGGTGAGGTACAGAGCCCGTATTAGTGGAATAGTAATGACGCAGTTCCTGCCCGAGTTATTCCACTAGTGTGGAGTCCTGCAGGAACCAGGCGTTCAGCCGCCAAGTCGCCCGTGGACCCACTGACGAGGTCCTAAGAGGAAGGGAGATGGGTGAGTGATCCGAGATTCCCCTGGACAATATCGCAGCCCAAGATACCAGTTGGCAGTCTGTGGCAGGCATCAGGAGGAGGTCTATACGGGAGTGAGTATGATTGGCCGCCGACGTGTAAGTGTATTGTTCTTTGCAGGGGTTCCGGCCCCTCCATACGTCACAAAAGCCCAAGGCCGAAGACCAACTCGAGAGATGCAGGACCCTCAAGGGGTTCATGGGAGACCGCAAGTCCACCAAGTAGGTAACTGAACTCTTGCGCTCCACAACCTCAAATGGTCCGGTCCACTTATCTTGGAGCACGCAGGGCTCCACTGGGGCCATGACCCACACTTTCTGGCCAGGTTGAAGCTCCACCAGAGTGGCATTCAGGTCGTACCACCGCTTCCTCTCCTCCTGGCTAGCTTCCAGAATCGCCTCAGCGAGTTGCCTGAAATGCCTAGTCTGGTTCCTGAAGGCCAGCATGTAGCTATATACATCCTGGGGAGGTTTCCTGGGAGATTCCTCCAAGCCTTCTTTGACCAGACTCAGAGGTCCTCTGACCGGGTGTCCATAGAGAAGCTCAAAGGGACTGAACCCTAGAGATTTCTGTGGCACCTCCCGGTACGCAAACAACAGGCATGGTACGAGGACATCCCACTTAATCCTCATGGGTTCCTCAAGACCCATTATCATGCCCTTCAGGGTTTGGTTGAACCTTTCAACCAACCCATTTCCTTGCGGGTGGTAAGGAGTGGTGTACTTGTAGGTTACCCCACACTCCTGCCACAGGGACTTCATGTACTTAGAAATGAAGTTGGTTCCCCGGTCAGACACAACTTCTTGAGGGAATCCTACTCATGAGAAAATTCCCATCAGTGCTCGTCTCACCACGGGGGCCGTCACTGTCCTCAGAGGTATGGCTTCCAGGTACCAAGACCAGGATGTACCTGTTGCCTATGGCTGTCTTGGGGTCCAGTGGCCCCACAATGTCAATCCCCACCCGCTCAAAGGGTGTACTGACCACAGGGAATGGCTGGAGAGGAGCCTTCTGCTTCCTTCCACTCTTTCCACTTGCCTGGCAAGTCTGACAGGTCCATGCAATGAGTGTCTGAACTCTTGCGTATTTGGGGCCAATGAAAGTGGGTGACAAGCCTCTCAAAGGTCTTGTCCTGCCCCAAATGTCCTGCCAGTGGCACATCATGAGCCAGCCCCAGTAGGAAGGCTCTGAAGCGCTTGGGTACCACCAGCACACGGGCTGACCCAGGTTTAGCAACCTTAGGCTCGCTATACAGGCGACCATTCTCCCAAAATATCCAATGTGATCCGGACTGCTTACCTGCTGCCTGGCTTGCAGCCTGCTGCCGCAAGCCCTCAAGAGAAGGGCATTCTCTCTGCTCCTTGCAGAATTCCTCCCTGGAGGGGCCTCCTTCTTGCTGCCAATGGGTCAGCTCAGGCAGGTCCCCCAGTTCAGCTACCTGTTCCTCGGTAGGCTCATGGGGATCCCCCTCAGGGTCTACCTCCTCCTTTGCCGTGGGAACTTCAGGGGCCGGTTTCCTGTGCCCCCTGCCATTTCTTTCCAAGGCAGGTTCCTGGGCCTCCCTCTCAGGCTCCAGGTCCTCTTGAGCACTCCTACTGGCTGCCATTGGCCGGGTGGTCACTCATGCCCAGTCAGGCAGATCCACCATCCTCAGGTAAGTACTCTTCTCCACCTTCTCCCAAGGTGAGTTCCCCAACAAACATTCAACAGGCATGGCGGGCCTCACAGCTACCTGAAGAGTACCAGAGACCCCCTCCCACTCAAAGGGAACCTGAGCCATTGGACAATGACTCTCTATGTTGTCGGCTTTAACAACTCAGCAGAATGCATGTGGGATAACCTGCTCTTAAGACACCAGGTGACACATGACAGCTGTCACACTGACTCATGTGTCTCTAAGAGCCTCCACCTTTTGGCCATTGATGGTCACCCACTGCCCATAATTCTTAGTGTTGTTGGGCGGTTGGTTCTCTGGGACATCTCTGCGGGCCCTCACCCACCTTGGACTTCTACCTCCTCCCCAAAGGCTACACTAGCCCCCTGCCGGGGCAGAGCACCAGTGGGTGCTGGTTTACCAAACAGGTGGCACCTGGTATCATTCGCCTTATGACCCAGGTCCCCACATCGGTAACATTTCAGGGGTCCCTGTGGAACAGGATTACCTGTCGGAACCACTGGCTTTCTCTCAGGGGGAGGCTGGGAACCTTTCCCTGGGTTCCCTTTGGAATTACTTTGGGGCCCTCTGTGGAACTCCCTCTGTTTACCCTTGTCCCCCCCACTCTTCTGCTGGGGACCCTGCCCACCTTTGGCTGAGTCTCCCATATGACTCTTGTGGACCCTGGTACTGACCCAGCGGTCCGCCTCCTCAGCAAGCTTCCTAGGGTTAGTCAGCTTGCTATCAATCAGGTGCTGGTGCAGCTCTCGACAACAATTATCAGACAAGTGCTCCCATGCAATTAAATCCAAGAGACCTTGAAAATCATTAACTTTGCTGCCCTTTACCCAACCATCCAATGCTCTGCGAAAGAAAGTGACATACTCTACCCAGGTACTAGCTTCTATTTTCTTGCACTTCCTGAACCTCTGCCTATAGAGCTCAGAAGTCAAAGCATACCTAGTAATGAGTGCCTCTTTCATGTGGCTGGGAAACAACCTTTACTACACGGTCAAAACACTGCAATACCTTCACAACACAGATTTTACAACGCAAGTCGTTACCACGACTTGCACTGGAGGGCGCTCTAGACTAAGGAATAGTGTGATTTACTTTTCCAACACCTTCCCTACTGTACGTAGGCTGGAGTTGGAATAATAAATCATACCATTCCTAAGTCCAGCACCCTACAACGCAAGTCGTGGTAACAACTTGCGTTGTAAAAGCTGCGTTGTGATGTACCGCGATCATTTTGATCGCGTAGTAACATCATACATCCCATGTGGCTATAGGAATTATGGACTTCAGAAGGCAAGTCCAACAGTGTACAATGAACAAAAGAAGGGGGTTCCCCGTTGGGTTTCTTAAAGATATAGGCAGGCCATAGGGGGGAAAACAACTGTAAATAGAACAAAAGAAAGCACCCTGCCTAGGGATATAATGGCCCTAGCTAGAGGATCCAAACAATATATAAAAGGGGTGATTAGCCTAGGAGCTGACACTGCACACAACAAACACAAGGTCAATCCAAGTAAGCTCAAGAGAACATATTAGAAATATATATATTTTTATTTCTTTTAAATATATTTTTTTAGAGTTGAGGTAAAAGGAAGGGGAAATTTATACTGAATTAAGACCTACCCAGTAACAACATATGGTTGTTACTGGGTAGGTCTTAATTCAGTATAAATTTCCCCTTCCTTTTCTTTCCCTCCATCAGTGTATGTCTTTTTTATGCTCTAAAAGTATCACGTGAAACTAAAGTACAATTTACCTTTTTATATTTTTGTTACCTCAACTCTAAAAAAATATATTTAAAAGAAATAAAAATATATATATTTCTAATATGTTCTCTTGAGCTTACTTGGATTGACCTTGTGTTTGTTGTGTGCAGTATCAGCTCCTAGGCTAATCACCCCTTTTATATATTGTTTGGATCCTCTAGCTAGGGCCATTATATCCCTAGGCAGGGTGCTTTCTTTTGTTCTATTTACAAGTCCAACAGTGTATTCCGCCCCTCACTAAGGAACCTCCCCCACAACCCTGCTCCCCAATCTCTCTCAGGGACCCGGTGGGAAGACATGGCTAGCTCATAGGCTCTGAACCACTGTCCAATATCATCATTCTTAAAAAACTCCTTCACCACATCTTTGGGGATGTACACTCTACCTTCCACCGGCACTGACGGCGTGCTGCCACCAGAGGGAGTAATCTCTAGGCTCCTGGCTTTCAGATCCAACTCCCTCAAAACTTTGTCGTGCTCCATCTGTAATCTCTTTTCCTCTAGAGCCATCGTCTTGCTTTCTAGCTCCAGTTGCCCATTCAATTTGAGCTTGGCCATCTCCATTTCATGCTGCCTGTTTTCTTTCCTGTCTGCCAACTCTTCTGGGGACAGGTCTCGGGCAGAAACACTGCCACCCACTGGGGAGGGCGCGCCCCTCCTCTCAAGAACCAGTGGCCCATCAAGCCGCTGCTCTGCCTCCTCAAACTCCCCTAAATCACCAGTGGCATTTCTTGCCGCAATCCAGGCCCTCAGCGCCTTGTGGTATTGCTCCTTTTTGGTGATTCCTGATGTGGAAATGTTAGACTTTTTTCAGAAGCTCTTGAGCTGCTTGTTGGTGTAGCTTTCTAATTTCTCTTCCTCCCAATCACAGTCATCAGATGCAACGGAGGCTGTCTCCTCCACTCTGACTGAACCAGGCACGATTAAAAAATGGCAAAAGCAAGTATCAAAAGTACGTGGTTGCGTTATGGTCTGCATTCACTAAGTAGTGTTCACCAATCACTGTACATGAGTCACAAATGCAAATTCGGAACCTTCCGCTGCCTACCGATGTTAGAATCAGGGGTCTCTGGTTGGTACAGGTAGGTACTTGTGACAAGCAGGGACCCTCTCCTCCTGTCAGGGCAAGGGAGTTACCCTCTCAAAATAACCCCTGCTCGCCCTCTAGGTTGCGTGGCGTGAGCTGTCAAGGCGATGTAAGTTAAGCAGTTGTGACCACATACAGTAGCCCAATGACAACACTACAAATGGACACCACACAAGGTTTTATATCAAAAATATGTATACTTTATATAGAGTTACCACAAGACCAATAAACGAAGAAAAGAATCCACAGTTCTATTCAATTCAAGAGTTCTGGTTAAGAAGGTGTAAATCAACGTTCTGTGCGAGTTGGTAGCCTCGTCCGGCTACAGCTTGCTGAAAGAACTGAGTCTAACAAATCCAGCGGACCACGGCAGTCCAGGCCTACTCAAATGTCGACAGACTCAAACACAGTACCTTTTCCTTGGGGCGGCCGGCACGGATTTGCGAGCCGGTTCCAGGGATCGTCTCAGTGTACAAAAAGAAAGCGTTGCAGGTCATGGCGTCCCTTCCGTCACGGTGCAGGCTACGGCTCGTTGATGGCGTCGGTGAGCTCAGAGCTTGCATTGTTCGGGGCACACGTTGCTCGTTGCGGTGCTTCCAGCTTTACGGTGCAGTGTTGTGAGGTAATATAAATTTTATGGTCATGTTGTGTTCCCTAGCGAGTACCCCACCGACTCCATGTACGAGTTAAAAGTGCATGTAACTTCCCTCCTGTACCAGCTATGAAGACGCAAATACATTTGCGTCCAACGTTAACTTGTCCTCTTTCAGACCCACCATGAATGGGTTTGATGGTCCGTTCCTAAGTATGCTATGCCAACGTCTTTTTGAAGTGTACTCCTACGTTTTTCAGCCTGGCTGAAAGTAGGCCCTGAATCTCTGCCACCGAGCCTCTTTTCTGGCTTCTGACTGCGAGGGCCTCTGCCCAAGCAGCCCCCGTACCCGTGAACTCTGACTTACTTCTAGCGCGGCCCTCCGTGCTCAGCTCAGCCTGCTGCCTGCCAAGATTGACTATAACCTTCGAGTTATCTGTTTTCCTCCCCGAAGATACATTCCGGCCTGCTAGTTTCAGTAAACATCCTTCCTCAGCTACAGGGCTAAAGGGCCGACCTGTCTTTATGCAAGTAATTCATAGCCTCTGTTGCCATGCTTCCATGGAAGGCCCCATGCCCCCACGCTTCTCATACAGACACTCAGGCGCTTATACACGCACTCACAGCAAGTATAGAATAGCTTCTGCTCTAGAGACCTTTCTGCCCAGATAGCTTAGTTCCTAAACATCAGATATCGGATATGATAGAAGCACAAGTTGATCTGACATGCCAGACTTCTGTCTCTTTCCGTCAGTGTAAATGTCAAGTCCCCTGCACCCCGTCTATCACACGTCATGCAGCTGCGCGCGCATCCAAGCTTCCGATTTCTGCTGACATTGCAACATTCTGTTAGCACCACCCCTTGGTGCCACCCACTTGCGTCACCTATCAGTGACGTTTCTAGCACACACGCCTAGTTACGCCTAGTTTACGCCTCTTGATGATGTACTAGCACCACGTGTATACTGTTATCTTGTCTTCTCTCAGATGTTACGCCTCTTACATTGAACATTATGATGTAAATCAAGTATATAAGCTATGTATTGTCAATAAACGACGGCGCGCTCATCTATCCCTTCTGACATCCTGTGTGGTGGTCAGAACATGATATCCTGATTCCTTTATGAGGAATAAAACCCTTAGAAACTCTTACACCACGGACTCTGTTTTCCTTCTTTCCGATTGAGTTATTATTGATTAAGTACTTACCTGCATAGAAATTAAGAGAGTAAATTAATTATTTACATCATTTTGGCGCCCGAACAGGGACCCCTCCCCCACCTCACGCGCCGGAAGGTGCGTTGCAATCCGTGTCCCCTGCCATCAGTTAGACGGACAACACGTGTACTGGCAGGATTTCCTGCATTCCCCTCTGACACACGGAGGTGACGAAGACTGCGATCAGTGCCCAGACGAGGCGGTGAGGAGTGCGGAGGATCCCGACCAGAGCCCAGCCGAAGGAAGCAAGGTCCGAGGTGTGAAGAGGCCCACCAGTTTTCCGAAGTTTTCCGAAGTTTTCCGAAGTTTTCCGAAGTTTTCCGAAGTTCCGAGTCGAGTCCAGTCGAGTTTCCGAGGCCTTCTGTTTTCCGTGCTTCCCGGTGAGTACCATTGCTGGGTCGTATCTAGACGGGTTTGGGTACGCAAGTCCGGTCTGCACTGTTTTTAGGCAGTGTATCTGTACTGTTTAGCAGTATATAAAGTATTCCGAATTTCTGCACTGTTACAGCAGTGTATCTGTATCGTTGAGCGGTACATTCAGAGTAAGGGGAAGTTAGCTATGTCTTTAAAATGTTTCATGTGATTAATGTCGTGGTATGAATGTGATTGTTTTTGTGCATTATTGTGTTTTCTTGTTTAAATAGTTACATGCTAATTAAGTATTTAGGATCAAGCATTTTAGTATCAAGTAGGCACAATGCCGTTTTTCAACAAATTAAAGCAGATAGGAACTAGGAAAGGGATGTTAGAGGAAGAAATTCCAATCCCCCCTAGGGACACTCCAGGTAATTTCATGTATAATAAGCATGGCATAGACGCCATCTTGTATCTAGAGTTATGGACAGATTATACCAAGCACCTAGAGGAAAGATACCGATGGCCAGTTAACGGAACATGGGATGCCGAGTGCATCATAAAGGTAGAAGAAATATTACGGAAAAAGAAAGCTAGACAATCTCAGAAAGACGCCATAGAATTTTGGCGTAAGGAATCACGTAAGCGTGCTGATAGAGCACTCCGTAGAGAAGACAGGCTTAAAGAATCAGAAAAGGCCCAAGAAAACGAATTAGTTACTGAGGGAATTCGAGTAAAAGTAGAACAAATAGATCGTATCCTAAATGGCAAAGTGAACAACATGTATCTTTTGGCCGATGGTACCCCTGACGCCATTTCAGAAATACCGAAAAATTTGCCGTCACCATTAGTTCCAACTAAAGTAATGCATAAGACTACTAAAGACATATTCCTAAATTCATATCTCGAAGATGTAGCGCCAGCTTACACCAATCTGCCTGTTCGTGCCCTGCCTACTGACAGGGCCGGGGGTGGTACTACCCCCCAAGATCACTCTCAGCCGACACCGAAAAAGACTAGTTCCGTTCCGCCAGCTCCGCCACTTCCCTCACCTAAAACTGATCTGCCGAAACCACTTCAATCAGATCCTACTAAAAGACAAATTCAGATACTGACTACACACAGAGATAATGCCCAAGCTTCCGCTTCAGAAGGTGCGACCGCGGGTCTCCAGACCCCGCCACCGACTCACAGATTAAATCTCAGAGGTCTGCAGAGTCCTCTTACGTACAGATCCCCCCGTTCTTCTAATTCATCCCGTCTTGATGCACTAAAAGAAAATATGTCAGTTTGTAGATACGATCCAGAACCTGGACAGGACGACTTAATGGTATTAGCGTCTTTACGGTTAAGATCTGCTACTGATAGTTTGTTATGTTATGCAGGAATGAAGGAGCACCTAGATAGAATATATGAGTTCGTTCAAACGGGAAAGGACCCCGACAGTATTAAGGATGCCCTGGAGAAACAGAAAGTTACCATGCAAGCACTGATACTACGATTTTTCATAAATTGTCTAATAAGAGAACGAGACAGGCCCGGAACAGAGCAGAGTGAATTGGATGCATTGAACAAGTGGGGTCAAAATATAGCCGATGGAAAACATGACAGACAAAATTGCATAGAGGCCATGTATAAAAAGATTAAGAAAGCAGTGATAGCAGTACACGAGAAAGAGAAAGAAAAGGCTCCCTCCGAGGAGGAAGAAGAATCTGAAGAACCAGAACCAACTACAAGCACTATAGCATATGTAGGTAGGGGAAACTACCTTAGGAAGGGTATCCGTCCAGAAAGCAAGAGAGTTTTCTTCTCTGCCTTAACGAATCCGAATTCTGCTGAACATCAGTTCCAGGAAACTGATAAACGGCTTCGAGATCGAGTTGGGTACCATGTACTCAATTCTATGGATGAACAAGAACTAGCCCGATCAGCGGTATCATGGGCCGAAAATGCAAACATATATAATGATGACACCGTAGCACAGACATTTCTGAACCTCTCCCCCGACGAACAGAAATTAGCAGGTATATATATGATTCAGCACCTTCTCATTAAGTACAGAAAACATTATTCCGATCCAGGTCCCTTACATGAGACACTAGAAGCACTACTGATGGATAGATGGAGAGGCCTAAGCACTAAATTAGTTCAAATAATTCTAGAACAACGACGCAGATATGACACCTTTATAAATCCTGAATATGTTCCCGCCCCACCTCCAGAAAGGAAAATGTACCATATGCAGTGCGGGGGTGGTATTGAAAGTCAGAACCCCTTGCGAGAAGTGCACCCTGTTATGGGTGAGGATAAAATTTTGAAACGCGTGTATGTACACACGCCTCTAACTAAATTAGAACTGTTAGAAATGAAGAAATTAGTACCGTGCCATGATAAAGACCCTGCAGGTTTTCATAGAGAGCTCAAAGACATGTTACTGATGGGGGACTACACATATGATGATATCATGAAAATGTTGAAAGTATTATTGCCTACGGGTATATTCGAGAAATTAAAGGAAAAGGACTGGGAGGTGGGAGACGCAAAGATTGCCTGGGCAGAAATAGAAGACGAAGAGAAGAAACGGGTTCCAGGGTTAGGCCTTGGGGACAAAACTAAAGCATTACCAGGTTTAATAGTACAGGTCCTGCCCAGATTATTGACAACTAGAAAGGAGGATTGGGATGCAATCTCGTCCTGTAAACAGAAACATGATGAAGATACTAGCGACTTTTATTCAAGATTCGAGAAATGTTTTATTATCAATAGTGGCCTCCAGCCAAGTAGCGAGTCGTACCCACATCTTTTTGTATCAAAGTTAGTCGAGAATTCCCTACCGTTAGTTAAAAATAGAGTGTATAAAGTCGAGAGTACATGGCAAGCAAATACGCCATCCCAGATGTTACAAATGTTACAATATCACCAGAATAGAATTAGGGAAGAACAAGATCAGGAACAGAAACGTATGAAAGACACGAAAATGAAAATGTTAGTAGCCCAGACGGTCCCATCCGACAGTCACAGGAAAGGTACGACCCAGACAAGTCACGCTGCAGCTCCTGTTAAAGGGACATGCAATTATTGCAAGCAGCCAGGTCACTACGTACACGAATGTGCAGTTCTGAAACATAACATAGCGACAGGTAAAACTAAAGAGAGACCGCATCCGCCTAGACAAGACCATAACCAGCATCAGTCTACACAGAATACACAGCCCATGCATGCATCCGCACAGACAGCACAGACCGTAGCAGTACCACAGCCACAGCCCATTGCTGCAACTCAGCAAGTCTCACAACAGATGTACCAGTATGCCCAGTCTGCTTACCCCGAATATTCCCGATATACATGAAACAGCCTAGAGAGGGAAGGTGGCTTGCCTCTTATCGAGATTCCTGTAGATCAAGAAGGTCCTTATGTACACAGTCAAGTATTGGGGAAAGATAGAAAGTTTTTAATTGACACAGGGGCAAGTCGCACTACAATAAGTCATGACGAAGTTCCAGGGGCACCCCTCTCAGGCTCACAAAATGTTTCCCTTGGTTTTTCAGGACAACCTATTGTAAATGAAGTCTCAGAACCAGTTCCCCTGGCTGTGGGTCCATTATCACGCGTTACAGACCTGTTACTAACAAAATCATGTCCGGAAAATCTGTTAGGAATTAAAACACTGAAGGCTCTAGGAGCTATAATATGCTGCTCCCCGGAGGGGGTTAGACTCTTTCTGCGGGATTTCAAGGGTCATTACGTCCTTCGTGAGTTTGACGTCAGATTGAAAAATGTACCTGATTACTTGTGGGCAAAGAGCCCAACTGATGTAGGATGTATGCACATTACACCATACCGCGTTACCCTCAAGGCAGGTGTTGTATTACCCAGAATCAGACAATATAAGTTACCACCCGATGCTGTAGCGGCTTTACTGAAAATCATTGAAGAGCTCATTGCCCAAGGAGTGGTCGTCGAGACCGACTCCAATATCTGTAACTCACCCATCATTCCGATTCTTAAACGTACTGATCCCAATGCACCGCCAGTATATCGGCTGGTGATTGATCTTCGAGATTTGAATAAATGCATTATCCCACAGTATCCTGTGGTCCCCGATATATCATCTCTCTTGACTGCTATTGATTCAGAAGCAACGTTCTTTACTGTAATTGATCTCAAGAACGCCTTCTTCAGCGTGCCTATTGATCCAGAGAGCCAATATCTCTTCGGATTCTGTTTAAATGGACGCAGTTTCAAATTTTCGCGCGCACCTCAAGGATTCACAGAAAGCCCCAGCATCTATAGTCAAGCACTGAAAAGACAACTAGATTGTATTCAAATGCCAGTTAACACCGCTTTACTACAATACGTCGATGATCTGCTGATCACCGCACGAAGTGAGCCCGAATGTGAAAAAGCATCACTGACAGTTTTACATTTCCTGGCTGACAAGGGACACAAGGTGTCTCCTTCGAAGCTACAATTCTGTGTTCAGCAAGTTGTGTACTTGGGTCACTTGCTGTCCAAAGTGGGGAGACAGCTCACTCCCGATCGCATTCAGTTAATTGTGAACATGCCGCAACCCAAGACACAAAAGGAAGTGCGGGCCTTCATAGGCCTCACCTCGTACTGCAGACAATGGATTCCCCAGTATGCATTTCTAGCTAAACCACTCATCCAGTTAACGACACAGGAGGCAGCGATTTCGACTGTCCTCCCTTGGACTCAGGAACACACACAAGCTTTTGAAGAATTAAAGAAAGTTTTATGCCAAGCACCAGTTTTAGCGACACCATGTTACAGCAAACCGTTTACACTTTTTGTTACAGAACGTGATGGCACAGCGTTGTCTGTCCTCACTCAAGACCAAGCAGGTTCACATAAGCCTTGTGCTTATTTTTCTAGTACATTGGATTCAGTAGCTCAAGCACTCCCTGCGTGCTTAAAGTCAGTAGCAGCAACAGCGTTAGCAATAAGACAAAGTGATTCAATTGTTTTAGGTCATCAGTTAACAGTTCAAGTACCACATTCTGTAGAGGTTTTGTTAAACAGAACCCAGACTCAACACTTAACTATAGCACGACTGACAGGTTATGAATTAACACTATTCCAGCCACACATAGAAATCAGACGTTGCAGCATCCTGAACCCAGCAACACTGTTACCTACAGTTATGACAGATCCAGCTCCGCATGATTGTATAGAAATAATTAATGCAGTAACTAAGCCTAGACGAGACTTAACAGATGTCCCATTGACAAATCCAGACCTGACACTTTATGTGGATGGTTCATGCATGAGAACAAGTACAGGAGAATTAGTGGCCGCGTACGCCGTGACCACTGAAACTGAAATTAAAGAAACACATCGTATTGACACCCTGTCTGCTCAAGCAGCAGAGCTCATCGCTCTGACTCGAGCCTGTATTCTAGCCAAGAACAGAAATGTTAACATATACACAGATTCCCGCTATGCCTTCGGAGTTGTACACGACTTCGGAGTCCTCTGGCAAGAACGAGGTTTTCTGACTTCCCACGGGGCCAAGATACAACATGGCCCCCTCATTCAAGCACTGTTAGAAGCAATACATTTGCCCTCGGGCATATCAGTCATGAAGTGTAAGGCACATACCAAAGTCACAGATTCTGTTTCCCAGGGTAACGACCTGGCAGACCAGACAGCAAAACATACAGCATTGACTCACACCCAGACTACTGATGTGACAAAGACAATAGTACAGACCCAGTGTATGGCAGTTAGAGATCCCGCCCTAGATGTAATTGATATCCAGACACATGCTACTCCAGAGGAGATAAAGAAATGGACTGAACTAGGAGGGATTCAGACAGATCAAGGTTGGGTGACGAAGGGAAAATCTATATGGTTTCTCCCCGACTCAATGGTTCAAGTCATGATAAATACAGCACATAGTCCTGCCCATCTTGGAGAGAAAGCCATGTTAGACAGTTTACAGAATCTCTGGTACAACAAACACTTACGAGCAGCAGCAAAACAGAAAGTGCGTACTTGCATGATCTGTTGTCAGTTCAATCCAGGTAAAAGTGTCCCTGTTGAGCAAGGTGGATTTCATCCTCCCGATCACCCTTTTGAAGTCCTCCAGATGGATTATATCCAGATGAATAGCTGTAGAGGATTTAAGTATGTCCTTGTAATTGTTTGTGCTCTGTCCCGCTGGACCGAAGCATACCCAGTCCCAGACTACACTGCTCCGACCACTGCCAGACAGTTGGTTCGTGAATTCTTCCCACGGTACGGTTTGCCCCGTGTCGTGTACTCAGATAACGGACAGCCGTTCTCGTCTGAGCTGATGAGACAAGTTTCCCTCTTGCTAGGATATCAGTGGAGGTTCCACTGTGTCCGACATCCCGAAGCAGCTGGCCTTGTAGAAAGGCATAATCAGACACTAAAGATCCGTCTTGCCAAGATCTGTCAGGAAAAAGGGGTCGACTGGATAGTCGCCCTGCCCGTGGCACTATTCTACATGAGAATGGTCGCCCACTCGAGATCAGGGCTATCCCCGTACGAAGTGGTCTTTGGAAGACCGCCGAATATGTGGGGGACGCCCGTTCCGAAAAAGATCACTGATATTGATTGTAACATGTTGACAGATTACCTTGCCTCCTTGATGTCTGCACTCCAATCATGTCGTTCACAGGTTGCCGCAGCCTTCCCTGACAACACCGATGTAAAGGCGCATGAGGTCCGCCCAGGTGACCTGGTAGTCGTCCGGAATTTCGACCGGAAAAGTCCGCTGGAGCCCCGCTGGAAGTCTCCAAAGACCGTTCTGCTTACCACCAGGACCGCCGTGAAAATCGAGGGGAGAAAGGGGTGGGTCCACACGAGTCACATCAAACTATGCAATGAACTAAAAAACGGACTGAAACAGGACTCTGACTCGTCCACCCCCACCAAAGACTGTGTCGAAGCACAAGACGTTACTGTGCCTAAGAGAGAAAAGACTCCTCAAGAACTTTACCGAATGAAGCTTCGATCTAGCAAGTCAGACAGTTTAATTGTTTAAGTCCTCCCTTAGGTGAATCGGTTAAATAGTTTCTGACATGTATCCCCTAGATCGAGTTAGAGAGAGAGAGGAAAAGAGAAGAACATATTGCAAATCACTTCGTAGTCACTGCATAGTGACACTAATAATCATGTTTATTCTGAGTATTCTAATTATTATTGCCAGCATTCTGCTTCCTATGTACTGGCCTATTTTCAGGCGTGAACAATCTGCTTACAATGTCTCTGCTGAACACACTTTTAGTGAACTTCCTGCACATGAACTATCTTACAGACTTGCGCTGCGCAACAATACATTCATTAGTATGTTACACCATTCCCATCAGACAAATAATGCTACAGACTGTTGGATATGTGGCCGACTCCCTCCCTACCAGAATTACAAGGGAGCTCTGCCCCTCTTTCCGTACCCATTCACTCACAATGGCTCCTGTGGAGCATGGTTTAAAATAATTAATTCTTTAGATCCTGATATTGCTGTTTTCGATGGGGGCTGGGTTTGGGGAAACTTGAACTTAGTCCTGCTCAACGTCTGTTATCCGGATAAAGAGGGACTTCCCACTCGAATAGGAACTGATCTAGAAAATGAAGTATATGGATTAGGTAATTACACAATTAGCCTTATGATCCTCACTGTTGAATCTGAAACTGCTCCAGTTCTGCCCCATATGTTAGTGTTACCAGTCACAGGTGAATTATGTGTTAGCAAGAAAGGTTCAGTACACGTAGGTCATAGTAAATGCACTACTGTGGTCGAGTTCAGTGACCATGGTAAATCGTCCTTTAAAGCTATCAGTCATTCCTACTTTGTTTGTGGTCATACCGCATACATACGTTTGCCTCCAGATTGGGATGGTACCTGTTACAT
Organism: Lissotriton vulgaris; assembly: GCF_964263255.1. Lineage (NCBI taxonomy): Eukaryota > Metazoa > Chordata > Amphibia > Caudata > Salamandridae > Lissotriton > Lissotriton vulgaris. The sequence goes on along the minus strand of NW_028251558.1, from coordinate 89,821 downwards.
TGCCTTCCTTCTGCCACCTGTTTTCCTAGCTCCTCCTGATTACCATAGAAATACGAATCTAGCACCGAATAGACCCAAAAGAGATATTCCCCTTGTCGACTACACAGAAACGGCATGGGAACAGTACACTGATTTCAATAAAGGATTCTTTTTCTTCCTAGGACCTGTCCAAAACAGTAAACTAATACGCAGATTAACGAGAACACTTGAAGCAGTAGTGAACGAAACTGCCTCCGCTCTAGGTAACTTAACAGAGGAGCAGTCTGCTATACGGACTGTTGTCCTTCAAAATCGTCTTGTGATTGACGTCATCTTGGCAGATAGAGGTGGAGCTTGTAAGGTCATCGGGTCAAGTTGCTGTGTTTTCATTCCACAAAACGCACCATCTGTCTATCAAGCTATCACCCGTTTACATAAAATTGCAAATCAGATACATCAGAATCCAGGCACCTGGACTTGGTCCGGTTGGTTCTGGACTACGTTGACAGCTTGGGGATGGAAGATCTTATCATTCCTAGGCATTGGCCTTGTTATAGTATTCAGTTGTTGCCTATGCCTGCAGTGTGGGCCAGCGATATGTGGACTGTGTGCCACATCCTGCATTGAGCATTCCAGTTGCCTCTCGAACAGTCAAAGAAAGAACGACGAACATATAATGTTACAAGAACAAACCGATCGATTTATGAGGATCGATATATCATGAAGGGTCCGTAGGGAACAAGGAGGGAATGAGGTAATATAAATTTTATGGTCATGTTGTGTTCCCTAGCGAGTACCCCACCGACTCCATGTACGAGTTAAAAGTGCATGTAACTTCCCTCCTGTACCAGCTATGAAGACGCAAATACATTTGCGTCCAACGTTAACTTGTCCTCTTTCAGACCCACCATGAATGGGTTTGATGGTCCGTTCCTAAGTATGCTATGCCAACGTCTTTTTGAAGTGTACTCCTACGTTTTTCAGCCTGGCTGAAAGTAGGCCCTGAATCTCTGCCACCGAGCCTCTTTTCTGGCTTCTGACTGCGAGGGCCTCTGCCCAAGCAGCCCCCGTACCCGTGAACTCTGACTTACTTCTAGCGCGGCCCTCCGTGCTCAGCTCAGCCTGCTGCCTGCCAAGATTGACTATAACCTTCGAGTTATCTGTTTTCCTCCCCGAAGATACATTCCGGCCTGCTAGTTTCAGTAAACATCCTTCCTCAGCTACAGGGCTAAAGGGCCGACCTGTCTTTATGCAAGTAATTCATAGCCTCTGTTGCCATGCTTCCATGGAAGGCCCCATGCCCCCACGCTTCTCATACAGACACTCAGGCGCTTATACACGCACTCACAGCAAGTATAGAATAGCTTCTGCTCTAGAGACCTTTCTGCCCAGATAGCTTAGTTCCTAAACATCAGATATCGGATATGATAGAAGCACAAGTTGATCTGACATGCCAGACTTCTGTCTCTTTCCGTCAGTGTAAATGTCAAGTCCCCTGCACCCCGTCTATCACACGTCATGCAGCTGCGCGCGCATCCAAGCTTCCGATTTCTGCTGACATTGCAACATTCTGTTAGCACCACCCCTTGGTGCCACCCACTTGCGTCACCTATCAGTGACGTTTCTAGCACACACGCCTAGTTACGCCTAGTTTACGCCTCTTGATGATGTACTAGCACCACGTGTATACTGTTATCTTGTCTTCTCTCAGATGTTACGCCTCTTACATTGAACATTATGATGTAAATCAAGTATATAAGCTATGTATTGTCAATAAACGACGGCGCGCTCATCTATCCCTTCTGACATCCTGTGTGGTGGTCAGAACATGATATCCTGATTCCTTTATGAGGAATAAAACCCTTAGAAACTCTTACACCACGGACTCTGTTTTCCTTCTTTCCGATTGAGTTATTATTGATTAAGTACTTACCTGCATAGAAATTAAGAGAGTAAATTAATTATTTACATCAGTTGGAGCCGGAGTTCGGGAGCTGGTGTCGATCAATCCGGGCAACGGTGCAAGCGGGCGGTGCGTCGCAAAGTGTGCAGGCGGTGCCCAACTCCGGTGAGGTCCCAGGACTCGAAGTCAGTAGGAGTGACCGCGTCGGTCAGACCAGTTTGTTTCGGTGTAACGAGGCGTTGCACGTTGCGGTGTCCTTCCAGTCACTGTGCAGGATACGGCTCGTTGACAGCGTTGGTGAGCGCAGACCTTGCGTTGTTCGAGGCAGACATTGCTCAGTGCGGTGCCAACAGGACACCGGGCCGGTCGGGAGAGTCGGTCACAGCTCCCTAACTATGTAGCCACTTGTTTCCAGCAGCAATTCACAAAGGCTGGTGAGGTCCACTGGTCCTGGGACTTCGGTCAGGGGGCAAGTTCTCTTCCAAGCACTTGGAGATCTTTTTGCACAAGTTGAAAATAAAGGTAAAGCCCACAAAGTCTTTCCTCCTCTCTAGTCAGTTCAGGCAACCACTGCAGGCCAATCCCCCAAGCAGCACTTCAGCTTGGGAATAGTCTCTCCTCTGTTTCTTCAGGTTCCTTCTCCTCAGCAGAGGTTTCATCTTGTCAATTCCAGGAGTGATCTAATTTCATGGGCTCACCCAATACTTATACCCCAAAATCCTTTGTTCTCTGAAGGGAGAGGAGCCTGTGCCCAGTTCGAGCCAGTTCTGAAGCGCTCTGTTTACCAGACGTCTCCTTTCCTTTCACAGCACAGGGCAGGCACATCAGACGCCCCACAGGAGGTGGAGCCAGCATTGTGGAAGGCAAGTACAGTCCAAGAGCACTTTGTTGACAGTCTTCCTTCTCTTCTTTCAGTGTGCAGGGCAGAGACATCAGACACACCACATAGGGTGGAGCCGGCATTGTAGAGGGAAGGCCCAGCCTTATTCAGGTCCCAGGTGCAACTCCTCCCTCCCATCTTGGATGCAGATCTCCCTATTCACCACCGGGCAGACCCAGCCTGTCTCCTGGAATCCCCTGCCCTGTCACTCACAAACCCAGACAAAGGAATACACAACCTAGCAGAGGCAGGCTCAAATGGTTAGGCAAGCAAATACCTACTTTCTGAAAGTGGTATTTGCAAACAGAGAATATTAAAATAAACTTTACTAAAAGATGTATTTTATTATTCTGAACCCAGACGTACTAAACTCGAATTTCTACCATGTTCTCTGGGTCTGCTGTGATCATAAACATGTAACAATCTAGCAGCCCATTCTAGCCTATAGAGAACAGGTAGCCTTTTAAGTGAAAAACGAAAATGGCTGTAATTCACTATTAGGACATGCCACGCACATCAGGGCTTGTCCTACCTTATACTCCCAGACGCCATCAGGCATGAGTCAAACCATCTTGCTTTCAGGAAGCGCTTAAAGACGCACCTTTTCCAATAGTGTCTTTACTTTCCTTTGTCTTACAGCGCTGGGATGCTCAAGAGTAGCCATGCGCTATAAAAGAAAGTATTCATTCATTCATTCATACTTACAATGCACCCTGCCCTTGGGCCTACCATAGGGGTGACTAATATTAAGAAAATGGAAGGTTTAGGGACTGGCAGGTGGGTGTACTTGCCCAGTCAGCATGACAGTACCAGACTTCTCGCAGGCTCTGCAATGGCAGACCTTAGACACATTTTCCAAGGCCGCCTCTGTGGGTGGCACAACCAGTGCTACAAGCCAACTAGCAGCATTTGGATTTACACGCCCTGGGCACACTCCGTGCACTGTACTAGGGTCTGACAAGTAATCCAAATATCCAACCATGGAACCACTAATAAATACATCAATTTACAGTAGGGAGCAATCGCACTGTGGTACTGGACAGCAGTGGCACAGTGCCCAAAGCATCTAACACCAGGAAATCACATGAGGCAGCAGCAAAAATGGAAGGGAGACCCACACTAATGGTGCCAGGTCTAACAATTCCCAGTCCGGAATGTCTGCCAAAGTGCAGAATTTCCGGGATAAGGGGATCCAAATTAGTCTGGGGGTTGCATACATACCAAATCGTGTCGTCTGCATTCAATGATACTAACAATGGGCCGTTGGTGAACTGTAAACACCTATGAAGGTGTTTCTTTTAGACGTGCCGTATTAGTGGGTCCATGGCTAAAATGAACAACAGAGGCGACAACGGTCAGCCCTGACTCGTGCAGCGTGAAAGTGAGAAGGGAGCCGTCAATGTACCATTTAGCCGGAGTCGGGCCAGTGGTTGACTGTATAGCAGGGCAGTCGTGGCAATGAAACCAAACGGCATCCCCTTGCGCTCCATGATGGATAAAATAAAAGGCCATTCAAGGGAGTCAAATGCCTTTTCTGTATCCAATAAGATTGCCGCAGCAGGGATTTCTGGGTTAATTCTATGCAGATTGTTAAATAATGTGCGTAGATTGAAGGCTGTTGAGCGATGTGGTATGAAACCAGACTGGGCTGGGGAAATAATAGATTCTATTAAGAGAGACAGGCGACATGCCAGAGTCTTTGCCAGTATTTTGTAGTCTAGGTCTAAGAGTGCTAACGGTCGATAGGAACTGCACAGCAGGAGGTTCTTGCCAGGTTTGGGAAGAAGAATGATGACTGCCTCACGCAGGGTGGGAGGTAATATCTGCCTCTCCAGGGCTTCTGCATATACTTTAAGGAGATGGGGAATCAATAAATCTTTATAGGCCTTATAAAAATCCGCTATGAAACCATCGAGCACCGGGGCCGAGGAACTCTTTAGGGCAGAGATGGCCTCATCAATGCTCTCCTCCCACACAAGTGAGGTATCATTTTACTCGGGAGAACAAGGGGAATGCTGTCTGGTAGGACATTTGTGCCGGCACAGAGATCCCACCAAAAATGTATGGAAAAAGTGTTTTTTCACCAAAATTTGAGGTTTTCAGGGAATTCTGGCTAGGAAAACGTTGGGGGACCCACGCATGTCATACCTAGCTGGACTCCCCCGGGTGTCTAGTTTTCAGAAATGTTTGGGTTTGGTAGTTTCCCAAGATAGCCCCCTAGCCCGGGGCAACAAACTCAGACCCCCCCCCCCCCCCACTTCCCCCCAAAAAAACAGGTAGTTTTGCTATAGGTAATTATAAAGTCTTCACTGTACGATTTGGTCCTTTTCCTGTTGCAGCCACTATGCCTTCCCACCCAATTGAGGTACCATTTTCATCGGGAGACCTGGGAGAATGCTGGGTGGGAGGAAATTTGAGGATCCACGCAGATTCCACAACTTTACCACACAGAAATGTGAGAAAAAAGTTATATTTTTGCGAAATTTGAGGTTTCAGTGGATTCTGGGTAGTTCAAGTTCATTGATGATGGACCCACGCAAGCTATACCTCACTAGATTCCCTCGGGTGTCTAGTTTCCAGAAATATGTGGGTTAGGTAGGTTTCCCTAGATTGCCGTCGAGCCCCTTGCCAAAAACTCATGGGAACCCCCTTGCAAAACCAGGTTGGTTTGTGATAAGTAATTTTGATGTCGCCTCATTAGCTTTTGGGCCCTTGCCTGTTGCGGGTCCTTGAGCCACCCACGCAAGTGAGGTACCATTTTTATAGGGAGACCTGGGGGAACGCTGGGTGGAAGGAAATTTGTGGATCAGAAATGTGAGGAAAATGTGTTTTTTTGGTAAATTTTGTAGGTTTGCAAGGGATTCTGGGTAACAGAACCTGGTGGGAGGCAGTCAAGTCACCCCATCCTGAATTCCCCTGGGTGTCTAGTTTTCAAAAATATATAGATTTGCTAGGTTTCCCTAGGTGCCAGTAGAGCTAGGGTTCAAAAACTACAGGTATGCACTTTGCCAAAAAAGGGTCATTTTTCACTGCAAAATTGAGGTGCGACCATGCTGCGTTTTGCTCTGTTTCCTGTAGCAGGCACTTGGCCGACCCACACAAGTGAGGTACCATTTTTCTCAGAAGACTTTGGGGAACGCGGGGAGGGTAGAAATTTGTTGTTCCACGCAGATTCCAGAACTTTCCACCACATAAATGCGAGGAAAATGTGCTTTTTTGTCAATTTTTAAGGTTTGCAAGGGATTCTGGGTAACAGAACCTGGTGGGAGGCAGTGGAGTCACCCCATCCTGAATTCCCCTGGGTGTCTAGTTTTCAAAAATGTATAGGTTTCAAAAGTTTCCCTAGGTGCCCGCAGAACTAGGGCTAAAGAACTACAGGTAGGCACTTTGCCAAAAAAGGGTAAGTTTTCACTGCGAAATTGAGGTGCGACAGCGTTGCGTTTTGCGCCGTTTCCAGTTGCAGGCACTAGGCTGACCCACGCAAGTGAGGTACCATTTTTCTCAGAAGAGTTTGGGGAACTCGGGGTGGGTAGAAATTTGTTGATCCACGCAAATTCCAGAACTTTCCACCACAGAAATATGAGGAAAATGTGTTTTTTTTGTCCATTTTTTAGGTTTGCAAGGGATTCTGGGTAACAGAACCTGGTGGGAGGCAGTGGAGTCACCCCATCCTGAATTCCCCTGGGTGTCTAGTTTTCAAAAATGTATAGGTTTCAAAAGTTTCCCTAGGTGCCCGCAGAACTAGGGCTAAAGAACTACAGGTAGGCACTTTGCCAAAAAAGGGTAAGTTTTCACTGCGAAATTGAGGTGCGACAGCGTTGCGTTTTGCGCCGTTTCCAGTTGCAGGCACTAGGCTGACCCACGCAAGTGAGGTACCATTTTTCTCAGAAGAGTTTGGGGAACTCGGGGTGGGTGGAAATTTGTTGATCCACGCAAATTCCAGAACTTTCCACCACAGAAATATGAGGAAAATGTGTTTTTTTTGTCCATTTTTTAGGTTTGCAAGGGATTCTGGGTAACAGAACCTGGTGGGAGGCAGTCGAGTCACCCCATCCTGAATTCCCCTGGGTGTCTAGTTTAAAAAAATGTATAGGTTTGCTAGGTTTCCATAGGTGCCGGCAGAGCCTGGGTTAAAAAACTACAAGTAGGCACTTTGCCAAAAACGGGTACTTTTTCACTGCAAATTGAGGTGCGACCACGTTGCATTTTGCGCCATTTCCTGTCGCAGGCACTAGGCCGACCCACACAAGTGAGTTACCATTTTTCTTAGAAGACTTTGGGGAACGCGGGAGGGTGGAAATTTGTTGTTCCACGCAGATTCCAGAACTTTACACCACAGAAATGTGAGGAAAATGTGTTTTTTGTCAATTTTTAAGGTTTGCAAGGGATTCTGGGTAACAGAACCTGGTGGGAGGCAGTGGAGTCACCCCATCCTGAATTCCCCTGGGTGTCTAGTTTTCAAAAATGTATGGGTTTCAAAAGTTTCCCTAGGTGCCGGCAGAACTAGGGTTAAAGAACTAAAGGTAGGCACTTTGACAAAAAAGGGTAATTTTTCACTGCGAAATTGAGGTGCGACCGCGTTGCGTTTTGCGCCGTTTCCAGTCGCAGGCACTCGGCTGACCCACGCAAGTGAGGTACTATTTTTCTCAGAAGAGTTTGGGGAACTCTGGGTGGGTGGAAATTTGTTCATCCACGCAAATTCCAGAACTTTCCACCACAGAAATATGAGGAAAATGTGTTTTTTTTGTCCATTTTTTAGGTTTGCAAGGGATTCTGGGTAACAGAAACTGGTGGGAGGCAATCGAGTCGTCCCATCCGGAATTCCCCTGGGTGTTGTAGTTTTCAAATATGTATAGGTTTCCTACGTTTCCCTAGGTGCCGGCAGAACTAGGGTTAAAGAACTACAGGTAGGCACTTTGCCAAAAAAGAGTAATTTTTCACTGCGAAATTGAGGTGCGACCACGTTGCGTTTTGCGCTGTTTCCATTCGCAGGCACTAGGCTGACCCACACAAGTGAGGTATCATTTTTCTCAGAAGAGTTTGGGGAACGCAGGGTGGGTGGAAATTTGTTGATCCACGCAAATTCCAGAACTTTCCACCACAGAAATATGAGGAAAATGTGTTTTTTTTGTCAATTATTTAGGTTTGCAAGGGATTCTGGGTAACAGAACCTTGTGGGAGGCAGTCGAGTCACCCCATCCTGAATTCTCCTGGGTGTCTGGTTTAAAAAATGTATACGTTTGCTAGATTTCCTTAGGTGCCGGCAGAGCTAGGGTTAAACAAGCATTGGAAATGCAATAGGTCTCGCATTAGGAAAGTTTGAGCAATTGGTATTGTAAAGGACACTTTTTTTATTTATGTGTTGGTTTTGAAAATAGCAAAAGTAATAGCTTTGTCAGTTACAATGTCAATAGTTTTAACTTTCGCAAATGTGACACCTATAGCATTTGTAATGCAATGTGTGTTGTCTTTACGTGACTTAGATGTATTGATATTGCAAATAACAATGGCTTTTAATTTTGTAAATAATTAATACTTAAATAAAATTTATTGTAATTTATAATGGCAATAGCTTAAACGTTTGTAAATAACTTTTGTGAAGATTATGTTCAGTGTATTTTATTGTGACGAAAATCCAAGAACATTGCATTTGCACCTGGTGGTGGATGTGGTGGTGGTGGGTGTGGTGAATGTGGTGGTGGATGTGGTGGATGTGGGTGTGGTGGATGTGGGTGTGGTGGATGTGGGTGTGGTGGATGTGGGTGTGGTGGATGTGGTGGTGGATGTGGTGGTGGATGTGGTGGTGGTGGGTGTGGTGGTGGATGTGGTGGGGGATGTGGTGGTGGATGTGGTGGTGGATGCGTTGGACATAGGGGGTGAGGTGAAACCCAGGGATAGGGCAGGGATGAAAGAAACATCAGTATGCACATGCGTGCACGGTCCACTCGCGCGAGCCACCTTCTGTGTGCACGGAGGTGACGTGCGCATGAACGCGCCTCAGAGAAATAGGAGGCCTCTCGGCTCCTGTACTTTGACGTCATTTATCGCATCCTTGCATATTTAGAGTGGAGGTAAGAAACCCCCTGCAGCGGCGCAGAAAGCTATTATTTCGCATATAAACGTGATCTGAAAAAGGCCACACGACGACCTGAATCAAATACGCAGTGGTTCCCACCAGGGAAGAAACCAAAGAGGGCTCCAGCTGGAAATGTTTATTAAATGATGAGTTAACTCAGAGGGTTGAGTGTCTGCAGCAGAGAACTGTGTGCAATAGTAAACACTATGGGAGTTTGGGGAAGCATCGAGCTAGCTCGTAGCTACCGCGGCAATAAAATACAGCAGCCGAAAGGGCAACAACTTTTAGTGTCATGCCAAGCATGTCAGTTTTACATATGACTGAACACATTAAGGTCTAAGCTGGGCATATACCCTCAACAGAGGGCAGGAAAAGGTGCAGAATCGAGTAAATGGCGCATGGGGACACAGCACACAAACCTTACAACGAGCACTAACACACCACATCCATCTGCAGAGCCGAATGGGCGCATTGTGATTTTTGCATATGTGTGTGAAGGAAGTACATAGTTGTCAAAATATTGACAAGGCGAAAGTAAAATAAAATGCAGTTTTTACACATGAGTGAGTGTGTTGTGTTAGGGTGGGGGTGAACGGAAGGAGATGCCAGAAGGTGTATTCAGGATAGAATGAAAAGAGGGGGCTGAAGAGGAAAGAGATGAGTTGTAAGATATGCAAACGGAGGAGATATGGAGAGGAAAAGGGCATACATGTAACAGAGTGAACATAACCAGAGTGAGTGAGACACTCTGAAGTCCACACCCCCTTCCACTGGCCTCAGTAATATTGAACTCTTAATGTCACTATTTCAGAATTGAAACATTTTTGATATTAATTACTGCCAACAAAATTATTGCTGTTACTCAACAGCAAACGACCATTGAGAAAGCCAAACTCCCCACCTGGCACATACCCCCTCATTTCAGGTCATGACCCCGATTGTTACATGACACTCAGGAGAGCTACTAGGACCCTCTGTCTCAATTTTATAAATATATATTATGTATCTGTGCAGCCTTGATCGCTCCAATTTGACTTAATATGTAATCTTGAGTGAATATGTAATTTGTTAATCTGTAACTCACGTCACGAGTAACTGCTGTACATATAAGTAGTGTTGTCTACTACCATGTCACTTTTTCCTTATGTAATTTACTTCGCTCTAGTCTAAAGCGCTCTGACAACTCTGGGTAAAGTACGCGCTATGTTAAAAACACATAAATAAATAAATTGCAATAGTCCTGTTAGGTTTTTGGTGCACGTCAATTTTTGTTTTCTATAACTGGATGCAATAAAGGAAAGCTGGGAGAGGAACCAAAAGTCAGGTTGGGTGGCACATACTATGGAAATCACAGAAAATGAGTTTACATATTTAAGCCACACCCTTAATTAAATAGGCCAAACACCTTTTGGAGACCCCCTCCCCCAAACACCTTTGCATCCCACTTATAGCCCAGTGACGAACAGTATTGGGAGGGGTGATCTGTTGGAATTGGAAAGGAGGGGGAATTTGTGAGGGAGAGCGAAAAAGAGCTGTAAAGGGAAGTGATGGGAAATTAGGGGGAGAGTAATTGAGCTGGGAGAAGTTCAAAGGGAGGCGAAAGAAGTGTGCGAGAAAGAGAGGGGGGGAGGAGGGAGGGGGCAGTCTGAGGCGAGGTGGCGTCGGTGCGGTGAGAGGCGGATGTGGGGCGACACAACAACAAAGAAGCAGCGAAAACAAAGCAACATATGGCTGTAGAGTTGCAAAGACCGTAAATTAATTATAAAGGGAGATGAGATAATGAGAGCACGTGCTCAGTCCCCTTGAAAGGGAGGGGGCAATGGGCCCCCCATATGATATCCCAAACAACTACAGGGAAAATGGGAGCTCAAGTTGCAGGACATGGGGTACAACGTCCCTTTGCTGGTCGAAAAGCCTAGGCAGGGACACAGTTTGACTGGGGGGGTTCACTGACCCAAGTAGGGTGGGGGATCTACAGAGCAGCGAACTCAGAAAAACAGAGCTGCAAAGTAAGCCAGGTCCATCCAGGTGTCAGGGGTTAGAACCGGAGCAACAACCTAGGAATAAAATTGTTACCCAACCAAGCATTAACCTACCCCCTGAAGCAGCCCCATTGGTGGTAGTACTAGTAAGGATTCCTCCGCTAGTGGAGGGAGAAATTGTATCTACAGATGCCCTCTTAGCGAATACTAAAAAATGGTTTAACCGTAATTATTCGGGTGGTTCTGAAATCTCCTCAAATATTATAATGGCAAGGCGGGTGGGTTGGCTAGGGAGCACTCAAAAGGTAACCAAAGGGGATTGTGTCATAGTAAACTTTAACAATCCCCATGATGCGCCCCGGCTGCTGTGGGACGCCTCTGACTTGAAGAGAGAGGAAGGAAAAATTAGGGCATTATCCTTGGGCTATTTTTACCCTCCCACAAGAAGGGTTAAGGAATACCATAGAACGGTTTCTGGGTGTGGTAATAGCCCTGGCACAACAGATTGGCCACCTCACAATAGCATCATTAGAGAACATCGCCCTGATAGGAAAAGCATGGGTCTCGCCCCTTCACCCCAACCCCTGTGTACCCAGGTATCTATGAGAAATGACTCACTAGTATTATCAAATAGGTTTTCGCCTTTGTCCCAGTTAAACGAGATCGATTGACTAAGTTCTACCCAGAAGACCCTCCATTTTTTTCCCTCCGAAAACGAACACATTTCTGAGGGAACAAACAATTATCGACTAATGACCTGGAACATTGCAGGGCTGCGGTCTAAAAGGAATGATCAAAATTGGCTTAAGCTTATTGTAGCTTGTGAGGTTGTCGCCCTTCAAGAGACCTGGGACAAGGAAAATAACTTCTGGGTGGATGGTTTTAAGTCCTATTTCCAGCCAGCTCGTCCAACTCCTGCAGGGAGAGCTAAGGGTGGTTGATGCTCCTTGTTTCAGTGAGATTGAAGGGTATAGTAAAAATACTAGATTTTGCCTCCCCAAATTGTCTAATAACGGAGATCACTACCTCGAACAGTCGCAAAACTCTGATAATTAATTTTTACAATTTGGAGGAGACTGAGTACTGTAATGAACATCTCTGCTATTTGACACGGTTTTTAGAAATCTATAAAGCACAGCAAACCACTTTCGTTTATATTATTCTCATGGGGGATTTTAATATTCATTTATGTAAATTTAATTGCCGAATTAGGGCAACCCAATGTCCTGCTCATGCTTCGCCACCCCATTTTGAACACACACATAACGAGGAGGCTCTGGAAGAGCTTTTGGCATTTGCTGACCTCTACAAACCAAGTTTTTTTGATGTCAAGGAGAGGGTTGCAACATTTAAGGGTCGAGAAAGTGAGACGATTATTGATTTCATATTCCTATCTCCTGTATTATTAGGGCATGTATTATTTTACAATGCTATATACTCCCCGTTCAGTGATCACAACCCGGTGAAATTACAGTTAGAAATGGTTTTGAATTTACAGATATCACGGCAAGTTGCAAGGGTCCAAGTAACGTCAGAACCCAAGATCAAGGGAGGAGGTTAAAATGGGCAAAAATAGTTCCAGAGCACCTCTTTGATAGTTTGAGTACAAAGGTCAATGATGAAATCCAAAAATTTATCGTTTGCCACTCACCAGGAGTTGGGGATGGGGTATTTGTCTGATCAAATTAGCTTGGCCCCCCTTATTTGCTGGTTAAAAAGTTTGCTTAACCCAGAACTAACTTAAAATCGACGGATTTTAAAAGATTGTGCCAGGCTAGAAAAGGGGAATGAAATACAGTGTTTTTTTTATATGAAAACAATGTTTGCGAAACTTGGGTGCCAAGATATATTTGAAAAACCAGACTGTATTGTTAAAGGGGACATCAAGTGGGTTAAAGAGCAATTCCTGTCCCAAAGGTCCTAGGAACAGGAGGGTGAGGAACTAAAAAAAACCCTTGTGAGAGCTCATTTTATATTAGTCACATCGCCATCTATTGAGCCCTACTTAAAGTTAGTAACAAGGCCTTACCATCGCTGGTTGCTAACTAAATTCCGTTTCAACCTGATTCACCTTTTATTGGGATCTTTTGAAGGGTGGATTAAGCCTGAGGATATAGTACTTTGTAATTGTGACAGCAGCTCAACGCAAGATATTATGCACTTAACACTTTTTTGCGATTACTGTGAAATTAGAATTAAATTTGTAACACCGCATTTAAAGGGGAAGGGGTTTTTTCAGGCTAAGCCTGCCTTATTTTATTTACAACTCTTGGATAATCCCTGGAACATCTTTAATATTGCAAGTTATTTTGTAGCAGCTGTCCGGTTGAAAAAATTAAGATGTTTAAATATGACTGAATGATGAATTCCTGTCTTTTCTAACTGTATTTTATGGATTCTTATTATTCTTGCAAACATTTTTAATAATTTTTAATACTCTAAATGTATGTTATGAATTGTGTGACTTGAATGTGTATCTTTTATGATTTTAATTAATCGATTAAAGTGGTTTTGACTTGACTTGACTTGTACTAACATCATGATTCCAGTATAATATCTGTTGTCGCAAGTTTTCTTGAGGGATAAACAGTTTATCCTTGTGGAAGGACTAACCCTCATGTATGGTGTTTTGTTTCTGAGCTAGTCATTGCTGTTCATTTAAAGTCTGAAGACTCAATTTAACTTGGTCTAAAAAGGTGTCCGCTTGTGTGACTGCCACTATTTTTTCAGAAGGAATTATACTTTGTGAATTCTTTGTTTCGCTAACATCCCTTTCACAAACTAATCTTGACAAAGTGTCAGACAGGAGTTGCTTTTGTCCAGGGCGGTATGTTATGATAAAATCGAACTCACAAAAAAAAGTAACCAGCGCATCTGTCTGGGATTGAGTGTCTTAACTGTGGTGAAAAACTGGAGATTTTTGTGGTCTGAAAATATGGTAATTGTATGCTTGGCACCCAATAAATGGTGTTTCGATTAAAGAAAGACTGCTTTAATTGCCAACAACCTGCGTTCTGCAATGGTATAATTCTGTTCAGCTGGTAACAGTTTGCGCGAGTAGAAGGCAATTGGGTGTAAATGTCCAGTTGCAGCATCTTTTTGCAATGTAGTTTGGGAAGCGTCAGCCTCGACAAAGAATGATTTTTCAGGGTCTGGGTGAATCAAAATAGGTACTGATGTAAAAGCTTGTTTCAATTTAAAAAAAGCTTTTTCAGCGTCTGGGTTCCATTGAAATTTCTGACCCTTTCGAAGTAATTGAGTGATAGGTGTCACTATCTCAGAAAATGTAGATATGAAGCGCCTATAAGAATTGGCAAAACCTAGTACTCGTGTGTCTTTTACAGCAGAGGGAGTGGGCCAATTTAAAATTGCTTCAACCTTTTTTGGGTCCATTATTATTCCTTCGGGAGAAAGCCAATAACCTAAAAATTCGACCTTCTTTGTGTTAAATACACACTTTTCAAGTTCAACATACAAAGAATTGTCTCTTAATCTTTGTAGAACTGAGCGAACATGTGTAGTATGCTCTTCCTCAGTCTTGGAGAAGGCCAGTATGTCATCAATACATACGATAACACAGACATCAAGTAAATCATGTAGAACTTCATTGATGAAATACTGAAATGCTGCCGGGGCGTTACAGAGACCGAATGGCATTACTGTATATTCGAATAGACCATATTTTGTGCGAAAGGTGGTCTTCCATTCGTCTCCCTCCTTAATACGAACAAAGTGATATGCGCCCCGTAAAACCAATTTAGTATACATACTTGATCCTTTGATTTGATTTAGCAAGACTGAGCTAAGAGGTAATCGATACTGATTTTTAATTGTTGCCTTGTTAACTGCGCGGTAATCTATGCACGGCCTCAGATCGCCAGAATGTTTAGCTACAGAGAAAAGTGGTGAAGAAACTGGTGACGTAGTATGTCTTATAAAACCAATCTTAACAGTTTGTTTAAGTATGTTCTCTAATATTGGTTTCCAGAGGCGTATATCCTACTTTGTTCCAACTTTCTTCTAACGCTGCCGTCACTTCCACTCCCCATCCCCAGTGTCCAGCAATGGGATGTCCCGGCCTCAGTCCAGTGAATGGAGCACTCCTACCGACCCCGCCGCCTCCTCCAAGGGGGACATGCAGTCCCAGGCCCCCTGTCCGGACAGTGCCACTAGCCGCCTCCTGAGGGTCACCAGATTTCGAGTTCTGTCAGCCTCTGCCACTCCACAGGAACGTATGGGCGAGAGGGGGTGGGGAGGGGTGAGGAGGCAGGATCGCCAAGCCCATTAATAGTGGCCCCCCTATTGGTAATTGTTGCGACTCCCCACGTCTTCCACAGCCATCCCAGGGGCCAGTGGGGTGCCCCTCGTAATCCACCAAGTGCCGGTCCACAAGTACCTCTCCAGCCCAGGGTGAGCTCCGCACGCCGCTGCCCTCCGTGCCTCCACAAACTCCAGTCCCCAGCCTCTCCCCTTTCTCACCTCGCGGTCCACTCTCCACGAAGTTCCCTCAGTCCAGGCCTTTTAAATCAGTGCCCAGTGCAGAAGAGAACACACACGAATGGTCGAGGGGGTGGGGGAGAGCGGGCCATCTCTGATGTCTCTGTCGGCCTGGCGTCCATGCCTTCCACACACACCGCCCACTTCCGGGGAGCCTCCAGCCATCCCCAATATCAGGGGCTCTCCCGCCGCACTGTAGCTCACTGTGGGGGGCCAACAGGGCGTCCACAGCTCCCGGGACCTGGTACACCACTCCCGGCACTCCACAGGCCGCGCCGCACCATTTAGGATCGACCCGCCCTTAGGCACAGCAGGCCCATGATGCGGCAGCAGATCCACGCCTGCCACGGCTCTTCCTCCGGTTGCCTCACCAGTTCTCCGGGACCAACGCAGAGTCCTGTCAGTGCATCATTCAGCCATAGGTGCCTCCCCCGGGCAGCAGGGACAGTCCAGATCGGTTGCAACGCGCCCGGTCATCCTCCTTACCTCCCGCCGGTCCAGGGCTGCCCTCAGCACAGCTGGAGTGACATCTTGGGCAGCATATCACGGTCTTCAGTCTGGTCGCCTCCGTCGCTATAAACAGGCCTCCAAGGGACTCGCTCACCACTTTAAGCTGTCGGGGGGCAGGGACCCCCACAGAAGGTAAAGTTCACGTTTTCTAGACCTCAGGCCGCCATATACTCGTCGGATCGATGAAAGTGGCCAGGAGCTACACCGGCACATGTCTCACCCGGCCATGCTGCTGGCCATGCCACCCCCTCCCAGTGTGGAACTCTTCCTGGAGGACCTCATCCTAAACCATCTGTGCCCAAAACGGATGTCAAACATTTTCACCCCTGAATGGGCACACAGTGCCCCGATCCTAAAACTGAGACCAGGAGCGCCTCCCCAAAAAATAATCGCCAAGATCCTTAATGATAGGGACAGGGACTTGATAATGCAAATGGCAAAAATTCACGGAGACCTTAAATACGAGAATGCAACAATCTGCTTTCTTTCCAATTTATTCTCCAGGTTCAAAAGTTGCATCCCAGCTTTGAGGCAGTGAAGAAAGAGCTGCGAGCCAAGGATATAAAATACATGATGTTTTACCTGGCGCAGCTGCAAACAATAGCAAAGGGGGAAATCTTGGCACTTCTGCAGGCTGGAAAAGGCCTGAGAGAGGCTGTAAGGATGGCGAGTAGTGATGCAAAAGACTGCAATAGTCAAGGACCAGCGGAGGCCCCCGTGCTTGTGGGAAGCAGAAAGAGAGGCGAGAACCGGTCTGGTGGAGAATGGCGTTGAGTGACTACTCGGGAAACAAGACTGGCTATAGGATGTGTCACATGCCAAAGGTTCCGAACAGGGAGCAGCAAGGAATGGACTTCACTCCAGTGGCCTTGCTGTTGGTGGGTTGGTGGGGGGAGCAACGAAATATAGATGACAATGGGAAGAGCTATTTTAACCAAAATACTGTGCAATGAAACAAAACTTTATAAGTTACAGTGGGCTGGAAAAGCAGGCGAGAATGGGGCAGATGAGACCTTAGTCTACCCTAGCATTAATCAAGTTCTACGGGGTGACAGGCTTTCTGCAGGTTGGGGAGGAGGGTAGTTTTAGACCGGTCAAGCAGAGTGGGGGGTGCAAGTTAGAGGGATAAAAACCCATCAAGTGGGTGTGATTGTTACAGTAGTTATTTTTTTGTGCTTGGAGCTAAAAAACACAGTAATACAGGAGGGCACATCGATGAGAGCTGTCAGACATATGAAACGATTCCATGGAGGTGGACGCTGGGTGCTGAGGAGATGCACTTAATCAGCTGGGGGTGTGGGGGTTGAGAGTTCTGACCCACCATAACATGACCAACTCTCTGTGATGGCACTTACAATTTTGACGTGGAATGTCAATGATTTGAGTAGTAAGGTGAAGCGAACGCTTGTGCTCCACTACCTTCATAGGCAATGCCTAGGCGTGGTGCTGCTCCAGGAGACCCACCTTAGAGGCAATCACTGAAAAGCAATGGATAGATATGGGTATAAGTTGCACATGCACGCGAGGTATACCTCAGTCTCAAGGAGGGGGCGAGGATTCTAATTAAGGCTTCCGTCTCACTGTTAGTGATTAGGTGTTGGCTCAATAAGCTAGGATAGCAATCACCGGCACTTGGGAAGGAAAACTCTGACCCTTTGCTAAGTATACATTCCTCCGAGTCTGCATAGTTATACCCTTACACTGCTGGGAAACACCATACTTGAGTTGCCCATAGGCACACCCATTCTTGGGGGTGATACGAATGCAGTCATGGACCCGCAGTTAGATAGACTGACAGAGGCAATGGGGACACTCGGAAGAGAACCACTACAGGGAGTTATAGCAGAGATGGGCATGATTGACCTCTGGTGGGCTCATAATTCGAATTGACAGTACACACATACCTCCGCAGCACAAAAAAGCCACTCCAGACTAGACTAAATCTTCACATTCAAATCACAGCTGGGACAATTTTGGAAGACCACACACAAAGCGGGTGCTATATCCGACCACTCCCCAGTCACAGTGCAGGTAAAGGGACCAACGAGAAACACTACACTGCCCCCGGGAATAGACACATGACACTTCAGAAACAAGCAGTTTGTGCAAAACGTACACAACACTTTCAAGACAATGGGGGCTCGGGGGAATCGTCCTCCACTTTGTGGGAGGCTTACAAGACAGTGATCAGAGGATATGCTGGGCACAAATAGGCAGACATAGATTACCCTTTACAGTGGCAGAAAAAACGGCTACTGAATGGATAATACATGGATCACTCTGCCGGTTACACTTTTCCATGTTCAGTATTGCCTAAAACACATACCGGCAGGCAAATATGAAAGGTTTGGTAAAGAATACATCGAGACATCCTGGTTTCTTATCAGTTCAAACTGTGAAAACGCACTAAGCTGTTCTCTTCTTTGCCAGGGTATTAATTTACACGGGCCTGCAATGGTTCCTCTAACAACTTATCCTGTCACCTGCAAGGTTCACCAGCTGCAGTGATTGATCCAATTTTTGGACAACTTTCAAATGGAAGTTACCTCAAGTTGAACGATCACAGCTACTGTGGCATGTTGCCAGGTATTCCATATCTAGTAACTGTGTCATCCAGGGTCACTTGCTGTATGCAAGTATTGTTTCCACAAATCAAGACAGCCAGGGAGTCGCCTCTATGGCCTTCACTGAACATCTCTTCTATACTAATTGATACTCTAAGCAGAATGAAAGCCATTCTTTTGCAAAAAATGTGCCACTGACCTCGGCCTGAGAAACCTATGATCTACAAGTTGCAAGGACTTCTGCTGAGATAAATGCCCTTTTGAATAGAAGCTGCCCTATACATTTCTCAGAAATGTTAAGTCGTATCTTAAACATGTCTGATACTAGCAGTATTGTACATGTATTTAAGACTGTGTTTTCCGGACTGTCAGCACCTTTTCGCGCAGTCCTCCGATTCATTCCAAACTTCGTACTCTCTGTGTTTGGCGGACTGTCCCTCCTTTTGAGACTCGTTGCAGGGAGACTATTTTTGCTCCTTCTGCTACGATATGTCAAGCCAAATCACCAGCGACACCCAGTTCTCCTTGGAGACAACTCTACTGGCGATGAAGTGTTGTGAGCGCATCATCCGAATTCTGGGTTTACCTCGTCTATGATAATTTAATACCACATGGTTTCTGTCATTCAGACCAATCTGGCAAGATTGCATCTTACCTGTTCTATGCTGCCTGCTATGCGGTGAAGAATGCATGCTAGACATCTGTCTAACACTCCCATCAGTCATGCCAACGGATGTTGATACTTTGCTGGACCCCGTAACGGCCCAGGCTCTGAGTTTTCACCGGCGGCAACCAACTCTGATGACGGCATTCATTGAGATTTCACAGATGCAAAATGCTGATGATGAGGTACGAGAGAAAAACAACAGGCGCACAGGTAACAACCGATTCGAACATTGCAAATGCGACAAATGCTGAAGGCCATGCTTCACAACTATGTGCAGTTAATCTTCTATACGAGGTAAATCACCTGCAATTATAGACAACTTTTTGTCTACAGACATAGAAGATTTCATGTTTTCTCCCAGCCCTAACACTGAATTTTGATTTTGGCACACAGTGTTCTGAGAGACTTTGAATTTGACCTTCATTTTTCAAAACCAAAAACTAACTTTGGAAACTTTTTCCTATGATTAATTTTTTTCTTCCAAATTTGTATTTTTCACTTTTTGGCACAAGTAATCAGCTTATAGTAGAACTATTCATAGACAACGATAATTATTTTAATACTTTCAGAGACACTATATGACCTTGTCCACAAACAAACAGTTTTACGTAATCTCGCATGAAATGGTTTTGGCCCTTTTCTTCTGTATTTACGAGCCATTTCATAAATGTATATTTTCATGATTCATTCGTTTAGCATTCAAATGTAAATATATGCTTAGAATGAAACATTGCTTTAATGTGTACAGCACCAATGCATTTTTATGCTTACAACCAGTTCTAATGTATTTTTTCAATGTATTTTGGACATGTTTTTAGCACTTCATGTATAGATATATTTTATATATGTTAACATGTTTAGAATTTAGTAATGTCGTACATACGAAATTGGAGTGGGTGTTGTGTATCGATTTAGATTCCGTATGAATTTCCCGATTCATGCCCTTATATAGGTACATTTCATCCAGTCTTTATTTAGGCATAGTCCATGCTACCCAAATACAGGCATGGCTACTTACATCCGTTCATCTACGTCACAACGAGTTCCTGGAAAACCAGACTCTTAAGCCTTTAGGACTTTCCCTTGCTTGGATATTGATTGCTCCAATAACTCATTTATTATGCAAGAACATCTATTCCTTAGGGGTTCATTCATGACGTTCATATGCCCGACTTCTACGTCAATACTGGCATTCCTAAACACCTTCAAGGTATAAATATACCTTCACTTGCTATGGGAAGGCATGGTTCGGTGCGGCTACCTACTTGCACGACGCAGCTCGCCACAGCAAGTCCCGAAGGAAGTCATCTCCCCAACTGACCCACTGACCAGATGCTGTCATCCTCCTCACAGAGAATACAGCTCTGGTGTTTCTGATTCCCCTTGCAGGGTGTTAGAGAATCAAGAAAGAGATACCAACCTCTCTCATTCTAAGGAATGGAGCTGATTAGAACCCAGAGAAACCTTTGGCAATTCTCGGCAAAACTAAACGAAACTATAGCTAAAACAGCACCTACTTCTTCCCTCGTACTAGACTTAGGTTAGGTACACTGGAGTAGGATTATTTTAGAAGCACCAGTTGAGTATTTTAGCCTATGTTATTTATGTATGTATTTTTATATATTTAATTTAGAAAGAGGTCTGCACCGGGCTCAGTGCATATGACCAGAACATCACGCACTCTATCTTAGTACCACAAACCAACAACAATACAAACAAAGCTGACTAGGGGCCCGATTCACAGAATGAACTTACTACTTTTGGCATTCACAGAATGCACTTACTACTTTTGGTATTCACAGAATGAACTTACTCATTTCGGTATTCACAGAAGTTAGGACTACTAACTTTAGGACTCCTAAATGCCTTCTGTGAATACCGAAAGCCTTAAAATTAGGATTTTTCTCAATTTAGTAGTAGTAAAGTTAGGACTACTAACTTTAGGACGCCTAAATGACTTCTGTGAATACCGAAAGTCTTAAAATTAGGATTTTTCTCAATTTAGTAGTAGTAAAGTTAGGACTCCTAACTTTACTACTACTAAATTGAGAAAAATCGTAATTTTAAGACTTTCGGTATTCACAGAAGGCATTTATGCGTCCTAAAGTTAGTAGTCCTAACTTTACTACAGAAAAATCGTAATTTTAAGACTTTCGGTATTCACAGAAGGCATTTAGGCGTCCTAAAGTTAGTAGTCCTAACTTTACTACTACTAAATTGAGAAAAATCGTAATTTTAAGACTTTCGGTATTCACAGAAGGCATTTAGGCATCCTAAAGTTAGTAGTCCTAACTTTACTACTACTAAATTGAGAAAAATCCTAATTTTAAGACTTTCGGTATTCACAGAAGGCATTTAGGAGTCCTAAAGTTAGTAGTCCTAACTTCTGTGAATACCGAAATGAGTAAGTTCATTCTGTGAATACCAAAAGTAGTAAGTGCATTCTGTGAATGCCAAAAGTAGTAAGTTCATTCTGTGAATCGGGCCCTAGATTTTTTGTATTTAGAAAATTATTTTGACTTATTTTCATTTTACTTATGTTATTCTTTTATCAGAAAAGTGTTGGTCAATAGACCATACATAAATAGAGACATAATAAGACATTAATTTCATAAAAACCATCTTTTGATATACAAATTTCAGAAATGGCCATGATGTGCAAATATAAAAAAAAAGCCAACTTTAAACCACCAAATATTATATGATATTTCACAACCTAAGGGGATCAAAGAATGTTTAGAATCAATTTAAGGCAAATACTCTGAAATGATTTTATAGTTGACAATTCACAATTGTATAACAACAAATGTGTCCATTCTTGAAAGCACTGGTTGCAGATGTAAACTACCAACGCGTTTCGGCAGAGCCTTCCTTCAGGGTTTATATTCCATACCAGTGGCTTACTGCAACCTGTAGGTATCAACTTGTGATCGCAGAAATAGTGGGACACTCCATGTATCAAAAAACCAAAACCCAATGATATAAGAGTCCTTAGTCTCAATTATGTACTCCAAAATGTATGAGAGATCACGACAGCGGATACATGAAATCTGTATATCTACTTATCAATCTAGGATGAGATTCTAATTGCAGCCGGGACAGGCAATAATTATCTTCTCAAACGGCTGATAAACACATGAGTGTCCTGATTTCTGATAATATCAATACCCGAATGGAAAGGCGCCGTCACCATCTGCTTTTAAACCACACAATTAGACGTTGAACAAATCAATCAAATACAACTATATATTTTCATGACATATTTCTCTATTTTGTTTTATTTTTAGTCATTGTGTCAAAAAATATTCTAATTTTTATATTTTTTTTTATAAATTACTTTTTTGTCTTTACAAAGTGCATCATTTTTCATTTAAACATGATTATGTACACATTTATGAGTTGTAGATACAAACAGATTACATAAAATTAATAAGTCATTTCATTGAATACAGAACAAATTCCCCTTCAACGCGTTTCGGCAGAATGCCTTCCTCAGGAATTCTGTATTTTCTATGTAACAAGTTGATACTATAAAAATAGAAAATCAATTCTCACAATCATTTTTACAGATTTGATCTTAAATGACAACGTCTAACTCATTCTACTATTTACATCAACTCTATGTATATACTTTGATAATTCTAACAAAAGGGGCTTCTCTTACACCGTTAGGTCATTGCCTGTTAGATCAACTTTGTTCTAGTACCAGGTTTCACATGTGTTTTACATTACTGTACAATCATTTACACGTTATATTTACATCTCACTGAGTTCTACTATACATACTTGCAATCTGTACATTATTTACAATAAATTACACATCATGGACTATATACTAGCGGTCCCAGATCTGATCAAGAGAACATGTCTGCAGATAAAAATACTTCTGAATTGACCAAGCACGTTGTGCTCTAACCTGCGAACACAATTTAGAATGTAATGAACTAAGTTCTAGTGGATGAATGAAGTTTAAGAATACACGAAGCTAAAGGGGAACAATCTGTTAGCTAAACGATGGATCAAGACAAAGGAGGGAGAACCTACAGCAAAAGAGCATAAAAATCTGATACCACTGCATGGTTCTTATAATACTTCGTTCTACCTATCTCTGTTTATACATGTAGAACAAACCCTTATTAAGGATGGAGTGAATCAATTGAATTAACTGGTGTGTTTCTCAATTCCAACCTCCCTTGGCCACTCAAACGAAAGATGACTCTGGATAAACACGATTAAGGAATTATCTGTTGAATAAAAGGCACACAGAACGTTGCCATTAGCTTGCTCCATCTCTAACTCGATAAATCTTCTAATTTAATACAGGGATGTACCTACTTTAAAAGACTGTCGTAAACGTCTATTATGAAGACGAATCTAAGTTTCTGCGAGGAATCTCGGGACAAATTGTGGAGCTCATTCTTCTCGCGAATTACTGTATAAAAAAATTATTTTTAATTATAGACATGTATCCCATCTTTAACTGTATACCTATTTCAACTACTCCTGCCTCTAGGAAAATTCTAGTTTGAGATAACATACCTGCTTCCGAGCGAACCTCACAAACGCCGGAGG
The DNA here is from genome assembly GCF_964263255.1 of Lissotriton vulgaris. NCBI lineage: Eukaryota > Metazoa > Chordata > Amphibia > Caudata > Salamandridae > Lissotriton > Lissotriton vulgaris. The sequence goes on along the minus strand of NW_028251558.1, from coordinate 66,191 downwards.
CCGTGTAGTTTTCTAATCATGGGGTAAACCAGGAAGACGTCTCTATGTAGATAATCGTCCCGTGTAAGGCTGGGGGCTGATAGGGTCTGTAAATATCAGAACGTCAGGGCATGTTAGCTTCCCGCTAACTGGCGTACTTATTGAACAGATAATGTCACAATAAAGCACAGGGTATACAAAAACCAAGTCTCCCTGGAATGGTCTGAATGCACTAAATTCCGTTATAATTGTATAAACCCTGTGTGTGGGACCCACAGCGTGGCCTTTCGTTAAAATTGGATCATATTCTCGTATTGCCTTGATTCGTCTATATTCAGCCCATTTTATCGTAACTATCCCACAGATAATTCATCATTGAAAGACCGGGTGAGGGAGAGATCGTATAAATGTCTTAAACAAAGCTGGGCTCAGATAGGCATAAATTCAAAGCGTAAATACTTACACCCCACCATATATTAAAGATTCGATTAAATGCCAACTCCCACATTACTCTACAGGTGTGTATAGATTGTTACCCTTTCTCTGAGCATTTAATCGAGATACCGGCGGGAACTTGAGTTTGTACTTACTTGTGATTTAGACAAGGTTCTCGTCTGCGCTATGCTAGTCTTCCATTACTGCAATCGCGGATAATGGCTAAGCCTTTCTCATTTAAAGCCCTCAGTTACGCGCCAGATTACAAAGTCTCGCGATATGAGACTCGAAAAATGTTCTATTCTCGTGCTCGGCAAATGTATACATACGGAGTTGCCATCTTAACATAGTATATTGTGACCCACTGTCGGAGTTTTAAAAAAGGCTTGAATCGGTAATTATAACTCTACCCCATCAAACTCCGCTCTGCATGGAACATCAAAAAATGTTGTGACATTCTAGTTACGTTACTGACTCCTTTGCCAAAATTACACCCATGCGCGATTTATTGGTGGGCGTCTACCATCGCTCTTAAAAGGCCAGTGGTAAACGGGCTGACATGATGAAACGGGATAAATTCTACCATACACGGAGCGTCTCTATGTATCATATATCTTATTTGTACTAAAGCTTATTTACTCTATGACGCCACTCGAGGAAATTTAATGAATAACTAGGGTCATCCTTCACATTGAATCTGTGGTCAGGCTAGATGGTGAGTATGAAGAGAATAACTAGGAATACGATCGACTTACTATGATATGTGGAACAATTATCAGTAGGGAAAGGGGGTTCCCTCATTAAGTCACATAAGGTGCCTGAGGCCCAAAGCCAATATCTGCAGGCAGGTATTGATCAGAAACTAAGACAGCCATGTACATATACCATGACAATCAGGACATTTCAATTGCATGAACTTTCTTGAACATTTTACAATATTGTTTGTTCCCATGGTATGTCTACGTTTAATCCATTAATTGCTGTACCCAGAATAAAAATCCAATACACCTCCCTCATTTTTCTAATTTTATCGGAATCTAATCCTGTCTTATGGTGTACCCTCTCTAGGATAAACCAGGACATGTTTTCAGGGGTATGATTCTTTTCTAGATAGTGGGCAGCCATAGGTGCTGTCAATTTCTTAGTTCGAATCGCGGACCTGTGTTCCGTCAACCTGACGTTCAGTGATCGGCCAGTCTGTCCCACATATCCTTTCTGACAGGGGCAAATTAATAAATAAATTACATTTGCACTTCTACAGTTGTTAAGATCTATAGGTCTGATCAGTTGTTTATTGAACTGCAAAGTTGGACCTTGAATTACTGTATTACATGATTTGCAGTTCAAACAACTGTATGTACCTTGTACTGGTTGCAAATCCAAAAGAGATTGTTGGCTACTTAATATTCTGGGTGTCATGCATGACCTAACGATATGATCTTTCAAGGATTTATTCCTTTTGTACGCAAACATAGGTTTTGGCAGCTGGTTTTCCTTTGGGACATTTGCATTAAGTATATGCTAGTTGTCATATATTCTTTGTCTGATTCTTTCTTTAAGCACAGAATGCTTGGTAATGAACACTAGACTGGGAGTTTTTGTATCTATCTTAGGCTCTAAAAGGTGCTGGCGATCATAAAAGCGGGCCCGCTTATATGAATCCCGTATTATTTTCTTTGGGTAGCCCGAGCCAGAAATTTAGACTTCATCATGACTGAGTTATCATCGTAATCTAATATACTGGTACAATTGCGTCTTAACCGTAAGAATTCCCCAAAGGGGACACTGTTCTTCTGAATTGTGGGGTGATAACTATCATAGTGTAGTAGTGTGTTCCTTGCTGTGGGCTTAAGGAATAAATCCACAGCAAGGACCCCATTTTGATGTTTAATCCTAACATCCAAGTACTCAACCTGTGTGCTATCTACATGATGAGTTAATCTAATGTTATCATCACACAAATTTATCCATTGAAAGAATTGTTCCAGGTTGTCTTCATTGTCTATCCAGATGAAGAAAACGTCATCTATGTATCGTGACCAGATGGTCACGGACTCATAGAACGGCGTGACCTCATTAAATACAAATTGATTTTCAAACTTAGCCATGTATATATTAGCAATAGTTGGAGCGCAGGAAGCCCCCATGCTGACTCCCTGTTGTTGTTTGAACAGAATGCCATTGAATTAAAAAATGTTGTCCATCAGGACAATCTTTAAGCATTCCAGAATAAATATAGTTGGGCCAGTTATGTTATATTTATGCATAAACCAATGTGTGGCCTTGAGTGCTCCCATAATTGGAATATTGCTGTATAGCGCTTCTATGTCCATGGTAACCAACAGTTGTGAAGTGTTGCAAAACTTGACATTTTCCACTAGATTTATGATCTGTCTAGTATCTTGTACATATCCCGGAATTCGGGAAATATAAGGACATAGAATAGCATCTATATATTTTGCCAGAGGCTCTGTGACTGAGCCAATTGTTGTTACTATGGGCCTACGGGGCGGGTCTGTGGTGTTTTTATGTACCTTTGAAATTCCATAGATACTGGCAAGTCTAGGATTATTAACATTTAAATATTCCCATTCTTTTTTGCAAATCTCTCCTTTTCTCAAAGCCTTGTCTGTCAATTTTTTTATTTTATTTTTAGTTTGTGCAGTGGAGTCTCTTGTTATTGGAGCATAAAATCTAGTATCGCTCACAATTTCTTCCATTTTGGCAATGTAGCCCAATGTTTCATACACTACAAAACCACCTCCCTTAGCATATTCCTTCACTGTGATGTTATTATCTTGTTTGATGTCATTCAAAGCCTTATATTGAACGGATGTCAGGTTGAATGGTGTTTTGGGAGTGAAATTGGTTATATTAGTGAATTTCTCACTAATGACTTGTTCGAATATAGCGACCTGGGGTGGCAATTGATCTACTGAAGGTATGAACAGTGATTTGGGTCTTAACCCAGATCGATTCACCTCCTCTGTAAGGTATTCCTGTCCTTGATAGAAGAACTTTAATCTGACCTTCCGAAGGAAGGTTTGTAGGTCTCTGAATAAGTCAAACTTATTCAAACCCGAATGGGGAGCGAATGTAAGTCCTTTGGTTAAAACTGAGATTGTATCTGATGTTAAGCTTTTCTTGCTAAGATTAAATATTGGTAGTAGTTCTAATTTCTCCAATATCGGTTGTTTCTTGTTTCCAAATACTGATTGTACATCATTGGCTGATGTGCTGAGAATTGTCTGAAATCCTGTTGTGGGGCATTCTGGAAGCGTGGTTGATATTGCGGCCTCCAGTTGCCCCGTCTCATCTGGCGCTGACCTTAAAAAGGTGCCTATTTTGATATCTGGCATTAGGTCTAGCATTCTTATAACTACCTTCGTAATATGCTCCATCACCGTCTGAGCCAGATGATTCGGAAAAAGTATTTATTCTTTTTCCATATTGGTTTGATCTATTTCCCCAATTTTCAGTTGGGCCCTCAGTATTGGTAAAGAAAGTGTCAGATAAGTAAGGGTATACTGTTTCTTTTTAAAAAAACGTAATATCTTTTTGTAACTTCTCAGTTTTTCTCTTTATTAAATAGTCAGAGTAAGAATTTAAGTCTTTTTCTATATCATCTAGCTTCTTCTTTACATCTTCCACTATCCCTGAACTCTTGATTTTTTCTTCTAGATCTGCTATTTCTTTGGCTAATTGCTGTAATATGCCTTTAGATGTTTACACAATTAACATCATGTAGTCTCTGGAGCACCGGTTGGATATTAAGGCCCAGCGCTCCAGAAACTCCCTGAAGTGTGCAAAAAGGCCTGGGATATTATGAACCCTAAGACCCTGTGGAATTACTCCCGCTTTTAAATATTGAAGCATGAGGTGTCCATGTTGTTCGATACGTTTGAGTTTTTTTCTCAACCCCAATAAAGTGATCACATCATCATTTTTGTCCTGTCCCATAGTGGCAGATTCACCAAAGGACACGGTGCTTCCTACCATGTTGACATATTGTTCATCCGAAAAGCCAAAAGTTGGTAATTTGGCCATAATTCTAGAGCTTAAATAAATACTTTATATTTAAAAAGTGAGATTGTTAAAAAATGTAAACACAATTTTTTGTTTTTGCAACTAAAGTCTTCAAGTCCAACAGACTAAACCACCCGGTGAACACAGAGGGTCCCTTTATGATTCAATAATTTCTATAGTCAATGATCCAATGGATATATCTATATCTAACCCCTCACAGACCTGGCGTGAGTATAATATATGTGGAAGAAGGGGGCCCCTGCCTCAAAGAATAAACCCTGGCAAGGAAACTTTACTTTTTAGAAAACCAGAAATGTCGCACCGGGTTACGTGCATGTATTTAAACTACACAATTAGACGTTGAACAAATCAATCAAATACTACTATATATTTTCATGATATTTTTCTCTATTTTGTTTTATTTTTAGTCATTGTGTCAAAAAATATTCTCATTTTTATATCTTTTTTTTTATAAATTACTTTTTTGTCTTTAAACAGTGCATCATTTTTCATTTAAACATGATTATGTACACATTTATGAGTTGTAAATACAAACAGATTACATAAAATTAATAAGTCATTTCATTGAATACAGAACCAATTCCCCTTCAACGCGTTTCGGCAGTATGCCTTCCTCAGGAATTCTGTATTTTCTATGTAACACATGTGATACTATAAAAATAGAAAATCAATTCAGTCAATCATTTTTACAGATTTGATCTTAAATGACAACGTCTAACTCATTCTACTATTTACATCAACTCTATGTATATAAGGTCATTGCCTGTTAGATCAACTTTGTTTTAGTACCAGGTTTCACATGTGTTTTACATTACTGTACAATCATTTACATGTTATATTTACATCTCACTGAGTTCTACTATACATATTTGCAATCTGTACATTATTTACAATAAATTACACATCATGGACTATATACTAGCGGTCCCAGATCTGATCAAGAGAACATGTCTGCAGATAAAAATATTTCTGAATTGACCAAGCACGTTGTGCTCTAACCTGCGAACACAATTTAGAATGTAATGGACTAAGTCCTGGTGGATGAATGAAGTTTAAGAATACACAAAGCTAAAGGGTAACGATCTACATCCCTGGATGAGCCAGAACCAAATGGCAAGTCATCTTGCAGCCCAGTGACCTCCAGAACCTTGGGAGGACTACCTGCCTTCGATAAAGGGCAATCTAGTTTAATGTAGTGGGATTTGGCCAGGGAGTGTCAGGACATGCCAAGCTATGTTACTCACTCCATATTTGCAGACTTTGTGTTTTTGGTCTAATCACTCTCACTAATGTGCACCGTATTTTCGGTGTCAACACCATCGATTGAGCACTTGTTCAATAAAAAGAGATTTACAAAGTACCTGTGTCTTGGCAAGATAATCAGTGTGCTGGTCATTTATTCAATCGAGTCTGTTGTTGAGCTCTGAGTTCAAGCTGCCCTTTAATGTAAACAGGGTAATAGATTTGGCAGTATCAGTATATTTAGTTAAATTAGACAAAAATGGGTTCTAATTGCCAACTCCCTGGCACCCTGAATGTCCTCAACCCAATTGCCATCACCAAGCGTGCCCATATCCCTCTCCCACACAGCTCTCCGCGTCCCCAAGGCATCCAGAGAATTGTACATCAACTTCCTATAGATGGTTGAGATTGCTTTTTCGGTCAGGAGATCAATTAGTAGCTGGTCCTCCAGTGGGGATGCATCAGGCAACTGCCCCCCTTCCCGGATGTGACTTTGCAGAGCGTGGCCACCTGCAAATGTCAGAACCGTTTTTAGTCACCTAATTTATACTTTTGTTGTAGGATCGTGAAGGACGCAAGTGCCTGTCCCCACCGCATATCGCCCGGCCGTTCTAAGCTAATCAATCCCCATTTTGTGAAGCCCTGCAATCCTCCCACTGCACTTACGAGATCACCATCATACAGTGGAGTAATTTCAGTCAGCTTACCTTCTCGGCCTAAATACTTGGTAGCCTCTCTCCACACCCTTACCACTGTTTGGGTATGAGTAGGCAGGGTGCACTCATACTTTCTTCGATACAGCACCGGGGTGAGGTAACCTCTCTTGTCCATGGCCAATCTATCTACCCGGTAAGCAGGATCCTCACGGTCCGCAAAAACCCAGTTGTTGACTGCCACCAGCTGCGTGGCCCAGTAATACTTGTGAATGCTCCGGACCGCAAGTCCACCTTAATAAACTCCCCTCTGCAACTTACTCAGCGTGACGTGCCGCCATCCCACAACAGGAGCCGACGTTCTCAGACTACCTTTTGAAAAAAAATGTCTGGTGGGATCTTAAAGGACATTTTTTGCACAATGTACAGGAGACCATGGAGGGCCATCACTTTAAATAGGGCCACACATTCCAGTAAGGAGTGTGGGAGCGCCCGCAAGTGTGGGGCATCCCAGCGAAGACGGTCTAATTTCGGGAGTATGTTCCTGCCTGTGCTCTCTTGTAATGAACACAACCAAATATTTAAAGCCATGTAGTGCCACCCTAACTGTGCACCTAGAGTGCAGCCGCAGGGTCCCTGCCACCAGCAGGAATATTAAGGACGTCTTCCAGTTGATATTATCTCCTGAATAATCTCCAAGTATGTGAAAAATGTGTAGGATTCGTTGACTCGAGAAGGCTGGCTATGTGTCATATACCAAAACGTCTGAGTATACGGAGATTCTCACATCCCACTCCTGATCAACTGGAATACCCCATATGAGAGGTCCTGATGAACCCAAACATGTGTGAAGAGCATAGGAGACAAGGAACATCCCTGTCAGACGGCAAAGACTCGGTAGACTGTATTATTGAGGCGCATGCGCGCTAGAGGGGCCACAAACAAGAGCTTAACAGCAGCGCCACTGGTTCAGCAAAGGAATCCCCTATTACATATGGTACTCCATTAAGGTGTTGGAGATTTAAGCGCGTTCCCTGGTGTGGCATAGAGACCGATTGATCAGGATGAACCACTGTTACAATTACTGTCTGCAGGCAGATCGCCAGGGCGTTCGCAAGGACCTTAGTCTCAATATGAAGCGGGGAGATAGGTCTATAAGACCCACACCCAGTTGCTAGTTCGTTCTTTTTGGGATGACCGCCCCCTCAGACGTTCTTTGGTCCTCCGGGAGACACCCTTATTTTCAGGCAGTCTGAAACCTACTCTGGAGGACTCCCTGATTTTATCCATCGTGCTTTTATATAATGGTCTTGGTCTAGTGCGTCTCGGTCCTCATTCGTTAGCATTGGCAGGGTCAGGTCTTTCAAGAAGTCTCTCCCAGTATTTCCGTCCTCTTGTTGTCAGTGTCCTCCAGGATCCAGTTCCGTCCTTTGTCTTGTCTCTCTAACCATGTAAGCAGCTCATTGGCTTTATCACCAACATCGTAGAGACAATGCTGGGTAGCCAGCGCATGAGTCCACACTATTTTCCATTAGTGCTCTTAATGTGTGCTGCTTCAGTTGATGGTGTAATGGAAGAGAAACTGATTCCCCACTTGCCAACCGAACCTCCAGGAAAGCACATTCCTTGTCCTGAGCCACGCACTTCAATTTACGTTCCTTCGACATTCTCCCAATCAAGGCTTGTGTCTGGCCGCGAATCACTGCCTTAAATTCACCCTATAGCATGCAAGCTGATTCAACAGGCCGCCCGTTCTCCTTAAAATAGAATTCTGCTCTATCTCTGATACGAGCTTTGAATGTCTTGTCTTTTAAATATCACGGATCAACCCTTCAGGGTAGGATGAAGTCCACAACCGGACCATCGAGTTGCACCTCCACCAGCGAATGGTCTGAGATTCCCCCTGCTATGTGCGTAGCGGCTCTAAAATCATCTTTATGGACAGTCTGGCTGAAAAGATAGTGCAGGCATGCCAGACTACCATGTGCTGCAGACAGGTGCTCCGGTTCTGATACCCTCTTCCCCTCTAGGGGCATTTAGAAGTATCATGAATATAGTATAGGGTCAGTTCTGTCACTCCAGTCACCCCAATGCGTGTATGCTCTGTTGTAAGCGTCTTACCCTTTCACAGGATTAGTCAGTCTTGTCTGGGTCTCTTTCCTGTTTCCCGACACTTGAATTGCACGCCCGAAGACTCGAGAGAGCAGTGACCCACCAGCAGGCTTTTGTGGAGCGCTTTTGTCCTGGATATAGTGCTGCATTCAGTAGGGCACCCACTCTGTCTTTTCATTGCAGTTACCTGAAGATCAGCAGTCCCAAGGTAGCAGTCACACCTGGCCTGTCTGTAAGTGCAGCCCCCTCTGGAGGCTCGACCATCAGCAATTGAGCCCACACTGTGGCCGGCTGGACCACAGGCGTAAGCTAAGACAGGGTGTTCGACACTGGAGTAGTTTTAGTCCCTCATGGGCCTCTGACACAGAGTAGTCAGAAATTCAGCAGCTAAGAGCCCAACACAGGCTCTCCAGGAAGCCAGTAGATTCAGACTCTGTTGTGTTAGGAATTTGGCAAATGCAACCTTGAATGGGCCTGTTGGCAGCACACAATTGTCCTGCTGGGCATCAGCAGTCATGTTGTCATAGAGTTTTATTTTCTGCTTTGAACTGTTGGGAGAGTTTTGGCATCCCTCAGATTAGCTGGTCCTGCTGGATGGCTTTCCGGCTCGCCCTACAGATAACGGGGATGTGTCGGACCTTGCTTTTTCCAGGACAGCCTTGTCCTCCTGCTGGATAGTCTAACTCCCTTCCCTTTCTTACCAGACAGGCAGGCTTCTAGTCAGGCTTCTAGGCTCTTCAGGACAGGTACACAGCTTCTCCATTAAGTAATTCAGCCTGCAGGTGATGTCCCTTCAACTTAGATAAACTGTCAGGCTGACACCATCCCTGGTGGCACAGCAGGCATCTGAGTACTTTGTAGAGCACATTATTCCTTGGTAACAGAGGACTTTGAACTCGGGTATAAATGAGGGATAGATGGTCCCACTTGCATACACAACTGGCAGGCAGGAGGTGCAGTTTACTCTGTCGCACTCTCACATTGCATTTATGCTACGCACACCAACACCCTAAACACACACTTGATGTTAGTGCAAAGTCTGGGCACAGGTATAGAAATGGAGCATTCCATGGGTGTGTCAGTAGAAAGCTACTCCACTTAGTGTGACCCTCCAGGTCACAGGACCGGTCCAAGATCTCTCATAGTCCCTTGTTAGAAGTTGCACAGTACTGGGGTGACAGAAAAATCTCATGTAATTGTTTTGTGGTAGATTTATCCCAGTAACGTGCAGTTACAAGTTTGACGCCATGGACTGGGGAGTTGCCACGAGGAACAGATTCTTCTGCCTGTCAAACCACATGCCATTCACTATTTCATAGTGTTTTTCTGCTTTTATTTACCACTTGTTTTAAGCAGGTGGTAGATATATGCATGTGGTTGGTTGGGGGGAGGGGGGGACGGGTGAAGCAGGAGAGGGAAGAGGAAAGCATTTTCTAACAGAGTGAAGAATTGTGTGTTTCCCCCAGTTAGTATTTCAGTTTCAATTTCAAGAATACTTTATTCGGTATAAAAACAATACCATACAAAGTGCATTATTATAAACAAGAAAGGCATTACAACTGGTAAAAGTTACATGATAAAATGGGGGTATATGTAAACAATCTCAATAAAGTTATTTCATGTCTTAAAAGTCCGGTTAAGAACAATTTGTACAATAACAACAGAATCCTGGGCCATTTAGTGCAGCCAACCCTTCTATCACAAGAGATGATGAAGGACAGTTATTCATCACCTCTAGTGTTCCTTAGTCTCACAGCCGATCTCAAGAAGTCTACCATACTAAACAATGTTAGAGGATCTACTGACAGTTTCAGAAACAGTAGTGCCACCTTTACCTGGTTGAATCTGGCAATGTCCTGGGGTACGCATAAAAGGGACATATTAAAACAAAATGAAGAGTGTCCTGCGGAGACCACTGGTCGCAGCCGCACGGTCCCTTTATGTCGATGTCTGGTGTGTACCCTATGGGAACTGATAAAATATGGTGCAGGAGATTCAACCTGAATCTGGCCATTAAGACTCTGTTGTGTTTATTCTACGTGTTGGACAGGCAAAATTCCATTCTTGGGGTTGATTTGGTTAGCAAGTCGGCTCTCACCGAGGATTTCATCAGTACTCTGTCCTCCCTTTCCGAAGCTGTTTGCCTTATGAATTCCATCTTTATGATACCCTTGTCTTTAGGTCTGAGTTTAGCAGGTTCATCAAAATACTTAGCATAGCCCAGCCCTTTCAGGGTATCCCTTACACATTTAAGCCAAGGTATCGTTAGTCCCCTATCCAGGGCAATACAGTCTGTTAGTATTTGCCTGCTTAGTGTGGCCTCAGAGTTCGTCCATATTTTAATCCAACAGGTTATGGGTTTAAGTCTTAACCTGTCGCTAATATTAGAGAGGCCTAACCCTCGTGAACAATATGGGAAGGCGTGATTTGTGGTACCTGCAGAACCCTTCTCAGGAATTTGTTTTCCTCATTTTGGAGCAACAAGATATCTCTAAAACCCCATACCTCGCTTCCATACAAGGTCCTAGCACAGCATACTGAGGTGTACAAGTGCATGATTTCCTTTGGTGACCAGCGGCCTAATCTTTTTGCAAAATTCATGATTGAGCCCACCGAGCTAATTTGGGATCTACATTTGTCATTAATCAGTGTTTTAAAACTAAGGTGATTGTCAAATAAAATCCCTAGGTAATTAAATGCCTGCACTTTTTCTAATTTGTGAGACCCAATTGTAAAGATAACATTCTTGGACGGTCTTTTCCCTGTTTCCATAATATAAGTTTTAGTAAGATTGGGTGTTAGGTCTATATCCTCCATGAAGCTGACAAAGCCGTCAATAAGGGACTGTAGTCCCGAGCTGTGCGGGCCAGGAGTACCGCATCATCCGCGTATAGTAGGACCGGTATGCCTCTCCTACCTATACGCGGACAGTCCACCCCTAAGTCTCCTAGCGCCTTGTCCAGTCCATTTATGTATAATGTGAATAGATTAAAAAATACTTTATTCGGTTTTCGTAATTTAAAATAACCATAAAAGTACATAAAAAAACTGTTGATTGTACAATAAAAACAATTTTTCAAAAAGAAGAGCAGTATCAATATACATATAAAATACAGTACATGCGGTTTGATGTCTAAATCATTAAAAAGTTAATTATAGCATTTAAGAAATTACACATAAAGTTAAACTGTAACAATTTCAAGTTCATAGTAGAGACATGTTACTCTCTGCGCTAGTCCTAGATCTTAATACAGATTTCAAAAATCTAGCTAGCTGGTTTGATGTAACCTCATCCTCCAAATATTGCAATCGGAGGAAAGCTGGGCGACATCTGCGTAAATTCATTACTTTTAGTATCGGAATTAACCATCGTTTTCTTTGGGCCGAATAAAATTTACAAAATAGGACAACATGGATGGTTGTTTGAGTTGATGTTTTATCACATGTGCATAAGTGTAATCTTCTTGACCAATAATTTGTTCAAGGATAGGTGACAAAATGATGGAAAATATTAAACCGGAACCTAGTTAATAATAGCCTTTCATAGGATGTTAAATTGAAAGTTAGATAAGGCGGGATAAGCAAGGACGTTTGAACCATTATAGAGGACTGTACACTCTTTTTTCAGACCTCACTGCTGAGGCGCAGCTGTTCTAGGTGGGTCAGACAGGTTAGCTTAAATGATTTCCTTGACAATCCTGCGATCTGTGTGGGGTTATTAAAATAGTCCACCATTCCTAGATCATCAAGAAAATTTCTGACATAAGCAATCCAACCTATCCTTTGCACTTTTTCAAGTGAAAGACAATCCAAGATGAGATATTGTGAAAAAGATTTTTCTGTGGATGTTCATATGCAATGCCACAACATGAGGGGCTGGATTGCTATCAAATCTGTCAGAAATGAGGAGGAGCTACGCGGGCATCCAAGATGGTCGCGTGAGCAGAGAGCTCTCGAGACCCGCGCCGCCCTTCTTTATCTATCCTTCACCTATCCTGGTCATTTTGACGGGCTTTTGCAGCGATATCTTCACTGATGCTAACGATCCTTTTTTGGTCGAAAACGGACCCTGGGGACCATTTTTCTGACATCTGCAACTTTTTGGCCTGCCCACGGGCGCGACTGGGGACTTGGCTACCTACTGTGGCCGACCCGTAATTGAACAACAACGGCTGCCTGGCATCTGGCCCACCGGAGGTGTACTGCTTTCACTTTCGGTTTCCAGCCTCATTGTTCTTGTCTCCTCCTACTCTGCCTTCGCCTGCTGCCCTCACAGCCCACACTTTCCTCCGTAGGACCGGTACGGAGGCCGCGATACTCTCACTTCACCGGCACGTCGGAGTTTCGGGATTTTTCCTCCTTCTCGCCGTTTCTCCTGGCTACTTGGCCAACATTGACCGCGAGATGGCAACGAAAGCGGAGGCTGAAAAACGCCGGAAGGCTGCAACCCGGGGGGGATCGATCCAGTCTAATATGATCGAACGCTACACCCAGCCGAGAGGCTCCCCCGGGGTCACGAGTGTGGGTGCTGAAGGACTTCAAACGGACATGCCGTCCTCTTCGGAAGTATCGCTCCAAGATCTTTTGGCTGCCATCACTGGACTTAAGGCCGATATGAGTCAGCAATTCGAAGCCGTAGTGTCCAAAATAGACACGGTGGCGGTGGATGTAACTCTTATTCGGGCCGACTTAGCCAAAACAAATGAGTGGGTGAAGGCTCTGGATCTTAAAACGTCGAGTCTGGTGACGGACATGGCTGAGGCGCAGTCTGAGATTGGTAATCTGCGTGCCTCGCACGATTTGCTGCTCAAGCGGATGGAGGACTATGACAACAGGGCCAGGCGGAACAACATACGCCTAGTCGGAGTGCCGGAATGTGATGGTGCTGTATCGACCGACCTGTTGGTCGAAGAACTTATTGTCGCTCAACTTGCTCCGGCAGGGCTCAGTAAGTTCTTTGCCGTAGAGCGCGCCTATCGTTTTCCAGGAGGACAAGTGAAGCCAGGAAACCCACCGAGGCCTATCATTGCGAGACTTTTTCACTACCGGGACAGAGACGCTATCCTCCAGGCCGCCCGTAAGCACGGCCCTTTGAAATACGACAATAACTCTGCCTCCATCTATCCTGATTTCACTCCCCAAGTGCAGCGACAAAGATCAGGTTTCCTTGGAGTGAAGCGTCGTTTGAGAGATCGGGGCTTGAAATACGCCATGCTGTTTCCGGCCCGACTACGGATCGAATTTCGAGAACGTGCCTACTTTTTTGATCAGCCTGAACGTGCTGCCGACTGGTTGGACTCGTTGCCGGCAGATGACTCTGGAAGTGGAGGCCCTGGTGGTGCTGAAGGTGGTGCAACGGCCCAGGAGTAATATGGGGCCCCAGAGGTTCTGATTGAGACTATGCATTGTACTGTGTAAATTAACTTCGTGCTTTATGGTACTGCCCGTGGCGGTGCGGGAACGGGTGATTTCTCCCTTCCTCCTCGGGGGGTTCTTTGTGTAGATAATATGGGGCGACAGGCACACTGCAGTTGGGGGTGGCTTTTTAGTCAGCAGGGGTGCAGGGAGGGGGGTGTTGTAACGGGTTTCGGTTTTGGGGTTGGTTTCTGGGGACTGGGTTGTGTTTCGTTTAGTTTGTTCTGTCTTGGTTTTCATGGTATTTCACATTTTGCAATGACTTTGATCCGTGGGTTCTGCTGGGGGGTGGGGGTGGAATGTCTTTGTCGCAATGGGGGGGGGTGAAATGCGGGTTCTTTCTTGGAACGTAAACGGATTGGGTGATAGGATCAAGCGGGGCATTGTACTGCAATTCTTGAGGCGCCACACCCCAGATGTTGTATTCCTTCAGGAGACCCACTTGATTGGAAATGCTTGCAAGGCCTTGGACCGCCGGGGTTATCGCCTGGTTGCACATGCTGGTTTCACTTCAGGTTCCCGGGGTGTGGGTATCATGATAAAGTCTTCCCTTGCTCTTGCTATTGACGAGGTTATCCTTGATGACCGTGGGCGGTATGCTGCTGTTTCTGGGAGGTGGGAGGGTAAACAGATCGTGTTTGTTGTTGTCTATATCCCCCCGGGACTGCAGGCTACCACTTATGCCGATCTTGGCAGGACTCTCCTTGGGCTTCCGGACGGATTGTTGATCCTGGGCGGAGACTTCAATTCTGTAATGTCCGGTGAATGTGACCGACTTCCCCCTAGGGTATTGTTGCAGTCCCAGATGTGGCTCAGTGAGATGGCTGATACTTTTGGCTTGGTAGATGTCTGGCGCTCACTACACCCCACACTCCAGCAATACACTTTTCACTCTGGTGCACATGGTAGTCTCTCCCGTATCGATTATTTTTTTATGTTGGCTTCCACACTGTCCACTGTTCGGGAGATGCGACATCTTCCCCGGGGTATCTCGGACCACTCCCCCTTGCTGATTACGATTTCTGTGGGCGGTCTACTTGGCAACAGGGTCCCCCCGATTCCTTCCTGGCATTTCCGAAACCCCCGGCTCCGCTCAGATTTGATAAAGGCAATAGATTGCTACTTCGCTGAGAATGTGGGCTCGGTCACTTCCCCCACTGTTCTTTGGGAGGCCTTCAAGACGGTTATTAGGGGTTCCGCCCTATCATTTATTGCCGCAGAGCGTAGGGTGAAGAGGGAGGCTGTTGTGGCTCTTGAAACCGAAATTACTGCGCTTGAAAGTGAGCTGGGTGGGAATGGCACGCCTGCACTGCTGCACACTCTGGAATTGAAGCAAGCAGACTATAAAGCCTGTGTCACGGATGCTGCTAAACTGTTGCGAGCGAATCAACTAGGCCGACTGTATGATGTGGGTGACAAGGCTAGCAAGCTCCTTGCGTGGCTGGATAAGACTGAACGTGCGAGTCGAGTTGTACCGGCCATTGTTCGTGAATCTGGTGAGAGTGTCTCTGATCCGGGTGAAATTGTTGATTGCTTTGTGGACCACTTCCGGACGGTTTACACGCCTGTTAGTGATCGAGATGAGGCTGATTCCAGGCTACTGTTGCGTGACATTGCCCTACCCACTGTGTCGGATGAGGACTGTCTTGCCCTGGAGGCCCCTTTTACGGTTGATGAGATTGCCCTCGCTATCCGATCCTTGCGCTCGGGAAAGGCGATGGGCCCCAATGGACTCCCCATTGAACTTTACAAACTTTGTCCCGACAAGATGGCCGCCCACCTGCGTCACATGTTTCTCGAGGCGGTTGAGGCTGGATGCCTCCCCCTTGAGCAGCGCCTCGCTACCATAGTCGTCATTTATAAGGACGGCAAACCTCGTGACCGCTGCGCCTCGTACCGCCCTATTTCCCTCCTTAACGCGGAACCCAAAATCCTTGCCAAGGTACTGGCCAATCGGTTGCTTAAGGTGATTTGCGACCTGATCCACCCGGATCAATCCGGTTTCATCCCCCATAGGAACACGGCCCTCAATCTGCGTAGACTCCACAGCGTTCTCGCGAGAGCTCCAATTCTCGCCGAGCCGGCAGTGGTCGCTTCCCTGGACGCCACAATGGCTTTTGACACTATCGAATGGCCCTACCTATGGGCGGCCCTCGCTAAATTTGGCTTTGGCCCTAAATTCATCGCATGGGTCAAGCTCCTCTACGAACGGCCACTTGCTCAGGTCGCGGTGAATGGTAGATGCTCGGACCTCTTTCCCTTAGGCCGTGGCACACGTCAGGGCTGTCCGCTCTCCCCGCTTCTATTTGCATTGGCGCTTGAACCCCTTGCCGCATGGCTCCGGTGGGAACCCTCTATTAAAGGGATCAGATGGTCCCCAGACCTTGAGGATCGTGTCTCCTTGTACGCGGATGATATCCTCCTTTATCTCACTTCCCCTCAGAAGTCGCTTAACGTTCTTTTCGACGTTCTCACGTCCTTTGGTAAGAACTCGGGACTCATCATTAACTGGACCAAGTCCTGTGTTTACGTTATAGCTGGTACTCTACCGCCTCTACCCCGCAGGTTTCCCATTCTGGTAGCGGCCGACGGCTTTAAGTATTTGGGGATCTATGTATCCATGACCTCATCGGTCCGCTATGAGCGAAATTTGTATGCTCCGCTCCGTAGACTTAAGCAAGACGTTCGACGTTGGCGCGATTTGCCTCTATCTCCATTGGGCCGGGCGGCTCTCTTTAAAATGATGTCGCTCCCCCGATTTCTTTACGCCCTACAAAATTTTTTCGACCCTGTTCCAGCTCGCTACTTCCGTGAAGTCGAGAGTTTACAGCGACAACTGATTTGGGATGGCCGTGCCCGCATTGCCTTGTCCAAGCTCACGCTCTCCTGGTATGATGGGGGTATTGCGTTGCCGGATATTAGACGGTACTACTGGGCCTCGCACCTGAGCGCTATCAACCATGCGACCTATGCTCCGGAGCCCGCTCCCGCCTTTGCCTTGGATAAGCTATCGTTGCCCGGTGGCAATTTTAATAGGGCTCTGTATTCAAAGGCACCCTTTCGACTCCTTACGGGCCCGACGAAATGTGCAGTGCGGGCATGGAGGGACGCTGCCGTGGCCACGGGCTGGGGTGGTAGGCTGACACGTAAGACGCCACTGTATGATTCGGAACGGTTGGGCAACCTGTGGAAGACAAAAGGGTTTGAGAAATGGGACTTGATTGGGATCAGCACGGTGGAGGACCTATGGGCACGGGGCGCGGTTAAGTCCTTTGAGTCGTTGAAACTGGAATACCGGCTTGATGATAGAGAGCACTTCCGGTACATGCAAGTGAGGCACGCCTTGTCTTCCGTCTTTCCACCTGGCACCGACATTCCGCAGTCCTCCCCCTTGGAGGATCGAGTTCTAGACGGCCACGTCCCGGATAGTACCATCTCCTTAATCTACAAAAAGCTTATTAACAACAGAGCTGACCAACTCGAGAAGCTCCGGGCTGCCTGGACGGCTGACGGACTTGAATTAGACGACGAGGACTGGCAGTCAGCTGTGTCCTCCCCTAAGGAGGTGGCTATTCCGGCACGGCTTCGCTTTGTCCAGTTGAAGGTCCTCCACCGTGTGTATCTGACTGGAGTGCGTCTGGTGCGAATGGGTTTGGTTTCGGATGGACGATGCAGGCGTGGGTGTGGGATGGATGGTACCTTTCTTCATGTTCTGTGGGAATGCCCGATGATTGCAGCGTATTGGTCCAGGGTGCATGATGTTATGAGTCGTGTCACTGGGATCCCACTGCTTCCCGAAGCACGACGTTGTCTGTTGAATGTGTGGGAACCGTCTGATTGTAATGCTGCCCAGACACTTTGGGTTACCCTGGGCAATATGGTCGCAAAGAGGGACATCGCGCAGCTCTGGGGCTCCCCTAGATTACCATTGCTCAGTGCCTGGAAAGAGAACATGGACTGGTCCATGTTCCGAGAGAAGACTGTGTATGAGGCTCGGGGGCGTCCAGGGAAGTGGTCCAGAGTTTGGGCTCCGTGGAATACTTATTGCGGAGATATCTGCTCCCCTCCGCTTGACTATGAGGTCCCTCTCCCCTCCTCTCCATGATTTACGTTCCTCCCCCAATTTCACTACATGTTTTGTTTTCCCGCTCGTGCTCACCCCCCCCTTGCCAGAGTCCTTTTTACCGCGTCACTTTCCCCCCCCACCCCCAGCGACCCTTGCCACTATGATACCATGTGTTTGTGTGTTGTTGTTCTTCTCGACAAAAACATAAAATTAAACCTTACTTATCCTACTTGTATGATACTATGCTCTACCCGATAATGTGGACTTGAAGGATTGCTTCGGCAACGTGCTGTCTCATAATCTACTTTTCACTCAGCCTGTTTATGTCATAGCGGCCGGCCCTGCGGGGTTGTAGGCAGACGCTGTGTATTGTGCATTCGTAAATAAAGGTTTAAAAAAAAAAAAAAAAAAAAAAAATCTGTCAGAAATGGGAGTCCTAACTCCATTTGGCAAGAATAAGTTGAAGAGCCCTGAGGCAGCTCAAGGAGATATCTCAAAAAGGTGTTTTCCACCCTTTGTATTGGTTCCACCTTCACGTAGCCCCATATCCCAGCCCCATAGATTACGATGGATATGCATTATGCCTTGTAGATGTTTAGTAACTCAGTTGGAGGCCGCTTACCCAGTCTGAGTGAAAAACTATTTAAGGCCGCAGTTGCTCTTGTAAACGACAACTTCCTTGCGTCAATGACCTGTTTCCATGTCTGTTTATTATCTATGACAATACCCAAATATGGATACGTAATCGCTGATTCCAGCTTAATATTGTCTAGGAAAATTGCTTTGGACCGTTATTGAGTGTTTCCTAAGGTCATTACAAATGTTTTTTTATATTCATTTTTAGGTACAGAGTGGCCATAAATATTTGATACCTGTCTAGGGCATTTTGGAGTTCCCGGGAAGTACGGGCTAGAATGACCGCGTCGTCCGCGTAAAGCAAAGTAGGAATTGGGTGTTTCTTAATTTGTGGTAAGTCCTGGCACCCTTTCACCATGGCTCGCTCAAGGGCATTGGTGTAGAGAGTAAAAAGGAAGGGTGCCAGGACACATCCCTGCCTTACTCCCTGCCGTTCTTCGGACGACACGGTCAACTGTCTACACACACCGTACCTAACTCGTGGAATTGGCTCCTGAGTAAAGTACACGTATGAAATCCAGTATGACAGGTTCTACCCCCATGTCCTGCATGACTGCCCATAGCTTGTTGTGGCTAACGCAGTCGAGCGCTGCTGATAAATCAACGTATACTAGGTGGAGACACCCGCCCTTCGCAGACACATACTTCCCCGCTAATAGTGTTAGATTCAGGACCTGTTCAGTGGTACCTAAGCCCTCACGAAAGCCAAATTGGAGGTCTGATAGTACCGAATTTTCTTCTGCCCATAGTTGGAGTCTCTCTAGGATGATGCGGCCCGCCACCTTCCCCAGAGAGTCCAACAATGATATTGGTCGGTAACATAAAGGGGATTGCCTCTCACGCTTTTTAAAAATTGGTACTAGTATACTAGCAGACCATGTGGTGAGCAAACCGACCATACAAGATGCTTCCAGTACCCGAACTAAAATGGGGGCCCAGAGTTCCATATTAAATTTAAATAGGTCTACAGGGACTCCATCCGTGCCTGGTGCTTTACTGGTCCTACTTGCTGCTAATGCAGACTCCACTTCCTTTAAGGTAATGTCAAGATGTATTGGGAAGGGAGTGGGTTTGATCTTATTATTGCTATCCCCCATCGCAGTTATTTGGAGGAGCTTTTCATTTTCAGGTAACTCAAAGATCGGGGCAAAATGGTTAACCCAGGTTTGTTCATCAATTGCTACATCCACTGTAATCAGGCGCATAGAGTTCAAGGCCCTCTGCTTTGCGTTCAAAATTCTTAAATCTAACACCCCTATCATCCTTCAGCACCTTTTGTCCTCGTACACCCCTTCGCGCAGCCTTCGTTCTGCTGGCCAAAATCTGGCACTTGTCCCCCGATTTCAAAAATGTCGATTGGGTGGCCGATCGTTTACGATCTTGGCCTCTAAACTATGGAACGTACTTCCTGCCTACATTTGCTCTTTGGATGACCTTCTTGCTTTCAGGAAAGCTGTCAAAACCTATTTCTTTCCTCTGTCTTATTAATCACTCCCTACTTTTTCTGTGTTATTAGTTATGTTATCTTTTCCAGTTACAGCGCCGGGACGCCCCTTAGCTGGGGCAGCTGTGCGCTTAAAAAATCCAAATAACATAACATAACATACCACTGCTGGATTAGAATGAGTGTCCGCTAGAAAAGGTGACTTGACTATGGCCCAAAAGGTGGTATTGTAATTTATGGCACAGCTTTTATGGAGTTCTTCCCACAGCTCGTCTTTTAATTCCTTTTTCCTTAGTTTTAATACACAGTTATATTCCTTTCTGAGGTGTGAGATTTCATTTTTATCCCTTACCGGTCGTTGAAGAGCCCATTTCAGTTTAGAATGGGCTTTGGTGCACCGTGTGTAAACCACCAGTTTGATTTTACAGTCTTTGATCTTACATTGGCCGTCAGGGCTTCTTTAGCTGCTTGGTTGATTAACTGAAAATTATCCAGAACCAGCTGGTGGTTACTTGTGTCACCTAGACATTTTTTAATGGCTCCAAGGGAGTTCGTCACTATCTTAGTTGTAATTTGTAGTGGGCCTATTTTTCCCCATTTAATGGTATAGCCATTTAGTCGGTTTATCAACAGATTTGTCTGGCCCAAAAGCACCAATGAATTCCCTCTATCTACAGATGGTGGCAAAGATAGAGTTATGCTGTTTGGATAATGGTCGCTTAGTGCGATATCGTGTGTTAGAAATTTTAATAGTCTGGGGGACGAAGATGTAGTGACCAATATGTAGTCTATAGTGCTAGAGGATCCTCTCCCATTATAGGTGTTTGTTAGGGAACTTGGAGCTTGCACAAGTTCATTTGCTAAGCCCATTTCAAGATCGAAGATTTTTTCATTTAGGAAATTTCCCATCATGGTATGATTGAAGTGGGTAAGTGGATTATTGTTTTCGTCCTCAATGCCACACAATCCGTCAGCACTATATCCACAGATATATTGATTAAAATCCCCACCCCATATTATATCTAGGTCCTTCCTTACTTTTCTTTTTAGTTCTACCAGACTGGTATAGATCTCTGTTAGTACATTTATGACCTCATCTGCAGCGAGGTTATTGTAGAAATTAACAAGGGCTATGGGGGTAGTTTTATCTATGTTTAAGGTTATAATTTGATAGTTAGGTGCTACCTTAGATACATCGATTTTCAATGACCTTATAGTATTGGAGACGAAAATGACCAGTCCGCCCTTTGCTCTTCCAGAAATCGAAGGCAAAACCATAGAGTAAAAACTTGTATAGCCCTCAATATGGATCTGGGTAATTAGCCATGTCTCCTGAAGACATATGATGTTAAATTTGCTAATAAAATGTATCCAAAATTCATTATTTGCTTTGGATTTCAAGCCTGCGATATTCCAAAAAAGCAACCGTAGCTCGGCCCTATCATTTTGTTCAGTTTTAGAGGGCCCTTCTGGGGTCACAGTGGAACTACCTACGGGATCCTGTCTGGGTTTAGGTTCCACCATGCTTTCATGAAGTTGGTCACTTTCTCCTCCTGATAATGTTATATCTTTTGGGTCTTTAATAGGGAGTCAGTCTTGTTCTTCCAATCCCGATAGTGGGGTAAATCGATTTACTGTGGGAAACATCTGTTGGAGATCATGTCTCTTACAATTCTCAAGTTGATGGGAAAATGGCATACAGGTTAAAGGGGGATAGAAAAAAAGCCCAGGGGAAGTATGTTAATTTCACCTCTAACAAAGTAACTTCTGTCCAGCTCATAATGAATTCAGTTTACTAACCTAGGTGATCCAAAGTTAAGCACTATACAGTCGCCAGGACATGATCTTGGGCCAGAACCCACCCACTGCACCCTTCTTGCCATTTTAAAATCTCTGAATAGTGCCTCATCTAGACCTATTTTTGAACCTATCCAATGTAGGGCTTTATTTCTAAGCGTTTCCCATCCCTCTTCATCTGAAGTAGATTTACGTGGGACGTTTGCCAGCACCACAACATAAGGTGTTGCTGCCGGTGGAAGATTCAAAATATCATCCGGCCTTAGTTTTTTTCGTAATCTGTTTATCGGGCTTTGATGAGAGGATCTGTTGTAAGCGAGGGGGAAGAGCGGGGGTGCCTGATAGAATAGTATCTGTGGTTGCCTCAGCGGAATTATTGACCTTTCCACAAGCTTTAATTTGGGAAGGTTTAGATGACTGAGTCTTTGGTCTTAAACTAGAACTTGTTTGGTTTGACGTAGTTCTCATTTCCTTCATGGCTTATAGTTTGATTACTTTGTGGGGAGTAAATATTTTTATTAAGCAGCCCTGAGTAAGAGGATAGCGTATGCTCAATTTGACTCAGTCTGTTTTCCATTTGGTCCAGCCTTAACCTAAGATACATATCCAGCCTTTCTAGTACTATAGTTATTTACACTAGCACGGCCCTTGTTGTGTGCCCCCTGAGCTTGTGTCGATGTTTTAGATATCCCTCCTTTCTGCTTTTCTTGCTTGGTGTGTTTCTTTCTAGGGGTTACTGCTTCTGTCTCGCTGTCTGGAGGAGGGGATGTACGTGTGTGTCGCTTAGGGAGTTCGCCTTGAGCGTATTGGCCTGATGACCCGGATTTTTCAGTTTTTTCTGTGGGGGTTGTTCGATAGAATCTGAATCGCTTAAAGTGATTCTATCATCGTTTTGATGGACACAACCATTTACAAAGGGTTTTGTTGGTACTATCTGTCTTTGGTTCGATGACCTGGCCGATGGATTAAGTTCCAAAGAATTTGCCTTTATCTGTTTCTCAGCTGTACTAATCTGATTTTCTAAGGCGCCCATTGCTCCCGTTAGGTAGCTTAGCAGTGTTTTTTGTGTATCCGCAACGGCCCTCCCCCTGTCCTTAGCATTGGGGCTGACATGCTTCCTGTTTCCCATTCCTATGCTCTCTAAGTATGGTCCTACCGTCACAAATTACAATTAGGGTAAGGTACAGGAAATAAGTATTAGCCAAGGGGAATGGCCCAGCCCAGCCCCGGTCGGCCACTGACGGGCACAGACGGGCCCAAACTTGGCCCAGGCTTAGCCCGGCGCGGCCCGTGCGCGGTCCCGCGACGCGGGGGCTGTGCTCAATTTTAAACGCCTCCAGGCGCGGGAATGGCGATGGCGGCTTCCGCCGCGTAGGGGCCTGGGGGTTATGGCCCCCCTCTGCATTGCGGCCGCAAAAGAATGTAGGCTGCGGCGGCGGGAGGGAGACGCCAGCGGCAAGGGCAGGCAGCAAGGTCAGTGTCCAAATGCCCCCAACAGTCTAAAAACAAACGCCCGCTCCACCGGGGCTATGCTCGATTTTAAACGCCTCCAGGCATGGGAATGTCGATGGCGGCTTCCGCCACGAAGGAGCCTGGGGGTTGTGGTCCCCCTCCGCACTGCGGGCGCGAAAGAATGGAGGCTGCGGTGGCGGGAGGGAGACGGCCAGCGTCAAGGGCAGGCAGCAAGGTCAGTGTCCAAATGCCCCCAACAGTCTAAAAACAAACGCCCGCTCCACCGGGGCTGTGCTCGATTTTAAACGCCTCCAGGCGTGGGAATGTCGATGGCGGCTTCCGCCGCAAAGGAGCCTGGGGGTTGTGGTCCCCCTCCGCACTGCGGGCGCGGAAGAATGGAGGCTGCGGTGGCGGGAGGGAGACGGCCAGCGTCAAGGGCAGGCAGCAAGGTCAGTGTCCAAATGCCCCCAACAGTCTAAAAACAAACGCCCGCTCCACCGGGGCTGTGCTCGATTTTAAACGCCTCCAGGCGTGGGAATGGCGATGGCGGATTCCGCCGCAAAGGAGCCTGGGGGTTGTGGTCCCCCTCCATACTGCGGCCGCGAAAGAATGGAGGCGGCGGAAGGGAGAAGGCCAGCGGCAAGGGCAGGCAGCAAGGTCGGTTTCCAAATGCCCCCAACAGTCTAAAAACAAAGGTGTGAATAGAAAAGGCGCCAGGATACATCCCTGCCTCACACCTCTTGAACAAGGGAAGTGATTTATTGTGTTCCCCTCTTCATTAAATCTGACCTGTGCAGCGGTGTTCTGGTGGAGCACTCTCAAGATATTTATCACGCCTGGGACGACACTGAGCTGCCCCAAACATTCCCATAGTTTCCTCCGATTAACCCGGTCAAAGGCTGCCGTCAGGTCCATGAAGGCCAAGTACACCGTCCCCTTACTTGCCAAGGTGTACTTGGCCACCAGGTGGTATAGATTAAGGCATTGGTCCGTTGTAGATCGGCCATTTCTAAACCCATACTGGGTGTCCGAAATGTTGTCATGTTCCTCCGCCCAATCTGTCAGCCGGTTAAGGATAACCCTTCCCAGGACTTTAACAGTCATGTCTATTAACGAGATCGGACGGTAACATTGTGGGTCGCTCCCATTTCCCTTTTTAAAAATCGGGACTATAGTGGCCAAGGACCATGACCAGGGCATCCCTGCTTCCACTGCGGTATTAAGAACTCTTGTGAGTATAGGGGCCCAGAGGTCTGCCTGGCTCTTAAAGACATCTGGCGGGATCCCATCGGGGCCTGGGGCCTTGTTACAGGTCAGTCCGTCTATTCCTGCTTTGATCTCTCCCAGGGAAAAGATGATCTGCGTGCTGATTGCGTTTTCTACATCTGGGCTCATTGAGTCTTCCGAGCCAGCATAATTGTACAGGCCTTTAAAATGCTCCTCCCACAATTCCGGGAGAATATGACAGACCACTTTTGGTTTATTTGACTCCTGGAAGCAAGGATCGTTAATTACTCTCCAGAATTCTTTCGTATCCCTGCGCTCTGCAGCATCTTTTAGTGTCTCCCATGCCGATTCTGAAGCTTGGACTTATGCTGTTTAATGGCCCTTTTGTATTGTATTGTATTGTATTGTGCACTTGTATAGTGCAAATCTGCCACCTAAAGGGTATCCTGGCGCTTTAGACTCTACTGAACCATCAACACAGACATGTTGTTTAAGCTGTTCTAGGGAAGAGATGAGTTTTCAGACTTTTCTTGAAAGATGGAAGGTCCTCAAAGCTCCTCAAGGACAGAGGAAGGGAATTCCAGAGCTTGGCAGCTGCGTGACCAAAGGACCGGCCCCCCATCCGTAGCCTGTGGATCCTCGAAACCACCACCAGATGTAATGAAGAGGAGCGTAAAGGTCTCGCTGCGTGGTACCAAGAAAAGAGGTTCTGTAGCATGACAGGACCTTGGTCATGTAGAGCCTTAAAGACCAGGCAGGATGATTTAAAAAGAATTCGCTGTTGAACTGGCAACCAGTGGAGGTCTTTAAGTGCAAGGGAGAAGGAGGAATCACGCGGCCTAGAAAGAGCCAGCTTCGCAGCCATGTTTTGAATGCGCTGCAACTTATTGATCAAAGTGCCAGGTGCCCCCAGAAGCAGTGCATTACAATAATCTATCCTGCTAAGGATAATGCCACGCACCACCTCTGTTCTAGCCTGGAATGGAAGCACGGGGAGAATTTTCCGCAATGCATGGAGTAGCAGCATGCATGTGGAAATGGTTTTATTAACAAAACCGTCCAGCTGGAGGTTAGAGTTAAACATGACTCCGAGGTTGCGGGCAGAGTCCGCCGCCACCACATTGCCCAAGGAGGAAGAAGGCCAAAGATCAGTCGGCAAAGGGCGCGGGACGCGGTCCGAGGAGCAATGGAGTACCTCGGTCTTGGAGCTATTAAATTGGAGGGAGTTGTTTCTCAACCAGTCGGCAGTGGCGGCCATACAGCGATGGAAAGTCTCTGTGGACACCGCATCTTCTCCTTCAAGGGAGAAGATGAGCTGGGTGTTGTCGGCATAATTAATCACTGAGATGCCGAAAGATTTGATCAAATTTATCAGGGGACACAGTTACAAATTGAACAGGATGGGACTGATCGCAGACCCCTGAGGGACACCCTGTCCCACTCTCCTAATGCCTGATCGAAAAGGTGGTAGTGCCACTGCACTCCACCACTTTACTCTTATTTTTGGGGACGGTTTTAAGTGCTAGCTTCAGTTCTCTCTGAGCCAGGGTGCATTCATGGTCAATACATCTAGGGAGCAGTGGGCGGGGTGATGCAACAGAGACAGTTCTGGGGGATGTAGTCTCCCCCCTCGGCGGCCGCGTGGTGTTTCTGGCAGCGGCGGTGGGGGAGACCAGCAGCCGATGGCCAACAGTGTTGGCTGCGCGTCAATGCAGGTAGGAGGTCACCAGTGATCGAGTGCTTGCCCCAAAGAGTTTAGAAACAGAAGTTCCCGCTCCACCGAGGGAGCGCTGCTCCTTTGAGCGCCTCCGGACGCGGAAGTGGCCGGAGGTGGGCGGGGTGATGCAGCAGAGAGAGTTCTGGCGGCTGTAGTCTCCCCCCTCAGCGGCCTCGTGGTGTTTCTGGCAGCAGGGGCGGGGGAGACCAGCAGCCGATGGCCCACAGTGTTGGCAGCGCGTCAATGCAGGTAGGAGGTCGCCAGTGATCGAGTGTTTGTCCCAAAGAGATTAGAAACAGAAGCTCGCCCAGTTAGTAAAAAAACAGCATAAGTCTTGGCTGCTTCTGCTGCACCCAGAGTCTTGTGGGTCTTTTCTGTCTAATTTTTCTGTCTGGAAAAAAATTGTGTCCTGTTTTTCTGCACCCGGTAAATCCAGGTGCAGAAAAGCCTAACAACTGATAATCAGGTGGAATAAAATGAACACATGAAAGTACTCCTTAATTTCATTGCCCTTGATTCAAACTCTGTACCATAGTTGAGGGATAGGTCTAGGCATAGTCCTCGCAATACACAATAGATTTACGTGCGGCAGAGGCCAGTGCTCAAAAGTCAGGATACCAGATACAAGTAGGTGGTAACTCAGGGCAGGGGGAATGCCTGTTGTCCGTGGAGGGGAAATTCCCATCCTAGAAACCTACATGATAAATTTATTAATAGTATTCTATTTTAAATATCTGTTTGGTGTCAGTCCATATGACTTTAATTTCTGCTTTTGGGATTCTATGTTACAAGTCCATAGGGTACATGTATCCTTTCTGAGCTTAATAAAATGTTGGAAATTCTACAAATCCTCACTCATAGATCCAAGTCCTCTCAGGCTACCATTCTACACTCTACTCTGTCTGAAGAACAGCTCAACATTTTCAAAATTTTGCAATTCTGCTTTGATATGGCTTACAAATTACATTTGGGGAAATTTACATGTATTAACTATTTAATTTTAATACTATAGGTGATTGAAATTACTGACGAAGAAAGCAAGATTTAGCACCAGCCAACTGAATGTTAGTGCCATAAGAAGGATTATTTTGAAAAACTGAAGAATATCCAGCATTCTAAGTTTAAACAATTTCCAAAATCTAGGTGTGGCGAGGAAGTGGGAGCTGAGGAAAGTACTATACCTGTAAGTGAAGTCTCTAATTTTGCATTTCATTAACCCAGAGCAAGGTCATACCTGTGCACACAGCATCAGAAATAATGCCAGAAAGACCAATCACCACATCCTCATCTGAAATATTATCAGAAAGACAAATTGCCTCAGCATGACAGAATAACGTTCATCTAAAGCACGCATGATCTAAAGGATCATGTAATTCCAGAGAGGCAGCACACACTGCATAAAAGAAAGATATAACAAAAGGTTCTTCTGCAAACCATCAAAGAAAAGACTCTGAAAGAAGACTCCGAAGCTGACACGCTAACAACCAAAAGATTGGAAAATCACCTTTGTTCAACAACCGTTTTTAACCAGTTACGCAAGTTTGAGACTATCTGCCTCGGGATATAACACCTCGACCCACTCTGCTCACTCTGGCGAAAAACTTAAAAATTCACAACTTTATTGTGTTCATGACCATCTCAGATTGTTTCCTTTTTATTGTGTACTGTTCTGTAATTCGATGTAAATTGCCTCAACATTATCTGTTGTGCAGGAGTGGTATGTAAAACTGTTAAATATAAAAATGGATTAAGAGAGCACCATTGCTCTATAGCTAATGTAAATAAATCCTCGTCTTCAGAACTAAAATTCTTAACCTTACACCAAACATAGAAAGGGTAAAAGGAACTGATGTTCTGTGACTGGTGAGCCACAATATTACTGTGCATGTTCTAATGTTCTCAGTTACTGCCATTACATCAGTGCAAAAAGGTACTTATCAGTTTAAACATTAAATATCAGACTAACACCTTATCACTGCATTGCTAAGAACCTATGCAAATAGATTTGAGAAAAACTTATGTCAACAAATAAGTTGCTGCCGGAGAGGCTATAACCAAAAGACTGTTATCTGCTAGTAACATTTCGACAGGTTTTAAAGGGCTGCATTCATTTTCAAGTG
Organism: Lissotriton vulgaris; assembly: GCF_964263255.1. NCBI lineage: Eukaryota > Metazoa > Chordata > Amphibia > Caudata > Salamandridae > Lissotriton > Lissotriton vulgaris. The sequence continues at coordinate 37,849 of NW_028251558.1, read as the reverse complement.
TTAAGAAGATTACACACAATTTCTTTTAGAGATAAATGCTGAACATTATCTAAACAAGCCCGATTCTAAAATCGGGTTCACTCTTACCGTGGCATATAAGCAAGAGAAAACTAAATGTAGATACAATAACTCTAGGAATACACCTTATAAAAACACGGGCTGTGAGAACAAATTCAGTTTTACAACCCACCGCAATCAAAGCAAAATAACCCAAGTTGGGGAAAAAAGTTACCTGTGCCAAAAAAGATTCAGCCATAAATCTCATCTCACTGAATTTGAGAGAATGCACACTGGGAAAAACCTCTCTCAGTGCTCTGAATGCCCAAAAAGTTTCAGAGATAAATATTATCTCACTGAGCATATGAGAATCCACACTGGGGAAAAACCTTATCAGTGCTCTGAATGCCAGAAAAGGTTTAGTTTAAAAGCGAGTCTATATCGACATGTGAGATTCCGCCATAAATCACATCTCACTGAATTTGAGAGAATGCACACTGGGAAAAACCTCTCTCAGTGCTCTGAATGCCAAAAAAGTTTCAGAGATAAATCTTATCTCACTGAGCATATGAGAATCCACACTGGGGAAAAACCTTGTCAGTGCCCTGAATGCCAGAAAAGTTTTAGTTTAAAAGCGAGTCTATATCGACATGTATTAACCCACTCTGTGGAAAAACCTTACCAGTGCTCTGAATGCCAGAAATATTTCAGTGAAAAAAGAGACCTTACTGTACATACAAGGACCCACACTGGGGAAAAACCTTATCAGTGCTCTGAATGCCAGAAAAGTTTTTGTAAAAAACAAAGTCTTTCTCAACATGTATTAACCCACACTGGGGAAAAACCTTATCAGTGCTCTGAATGCCAGAAAAGGTTTTATAAAAAAAAAAGTCTTACTGAACATGTATTAACCCACACTGGGGAAAAACCTTATCAGTGCACGGATTGCCAGAAATGTTTCAAAACCAAAACCTGTCTCACTCGGCATAGAATAACTCACACTGGAGAGAAAGCTTATCAGTGCTCGGAATGCCAGAAATGTTTCATTGACAAAAACACTCTCACTCATCATATAAGAACCCACACTGGGGAGAAACCTTTTCAGTGCTCTGAATGCCAGAAATGTTTCAGTGTAAAATTCAGACTCACTGAACATACAAGAATCCACACTGGGGTAAAACCTTATCAGTGCTCTGAATGCCAGAAAAGGTTTTGTAAAAAGCAAAGTCTTTCTCAACATGCAATAACCCATTCTGTGGAACAACCTTATCAGTGCTCTGAATGCCAGAAATGTTTCATTGAAAAACGCTATCTCATTCTGCATATAAAAAAGCACACTGGGGAGAAACCATATCAGTGCTCTGAATGCCAGGAATGTTTCAGTATAAAAAGTAATCTCACACGGCACATGAGAATCCACACTGTGGAAAAACCTTATCAGTGCTCTGAATGCCCAAAAGATTTCAAACGTAAATCACTTCTAACTGCACATGTGATAGTCCACACTGGGGAAAAACCTTATCAGTGCTCAGAATGCCAGAAATGTTTCAGTGACAAAGGAAGTCTTTCTCGACATACAAGAACCCACACTGGGGAAAAACCTTATCAGTGCATTGAATGCCACAAATGTTTCAGTGAAAAAATCAAGCTCACTCACCATATAAGAACCCACACTGGGGAAAATCCTTATCCATGCTCTGAATGTCAGAAATGTTTCAAAAACAAACTCCGTCTCACTCTGCATATACGAACCCACACTGGGGAAAAACCTTATCAGTGCTCTGAATGCCCAAAAGGTTTCAAACTTAAATCACTTCTAACTGAACATGTGAGATTCCACACTGGGGAAAAACCTTATCAGTGCTCTGAATGCCCAAAAGATTTCAAACTTAAATCACATCTAACTGCACATGTGAGATTCCACACTGGGGAAAAACCTTATCAGTGCTCTGAATGCCAGAAATGTTTCAGTGAAAAAAGAATACTCACTCGGCATACAAGAACCCACACTGGGGAAAAACCTTATCAGTGCATTGAATGCCACAAATGTTTCAGTGAAAAAACCAAGCTCACTCACCATATAAGAACCCACACTGGGGAAAAACCTTATCAGTGCTCCGAATGCCAAAAATATTTCAGCCGTAAATCTAATCTCACTGCACATGTGAGAATCCACACTGGGGGAAAAACATTATCAGTGCTTTAAATGTCAGAAAAGAATCAGAGGTAAAGATAGTTACATGCACCATAAGAAAACACACCATCAAAAATACTTCAGGACTCCAAGTGCCAGAAAAGCATCAATTTTAAACACAATCTCACTCTACATGAGCAGACGCACACAGGGAAAAAACATTACCTATGCTGTGAATGCCAGAAATTTCTATTTGATAGGTACAGCCTCACTAACCATAAGCGACTCTATACTGATGAAAACCTTATGAGTGCTCTGAATGCCAGAAAAGCTGCAGAGAAAAACGCTATCTCACGATGAGAAACTCCACACTGGAGAAAATCCTTATGCCATAAAAGCTTAAATCTGAAAGACAGAGTTATGCTTCACGAGAGATCCCACTCTGGGGAAAAACCTTATGAGTGCTCGAAATGCAAGCAAAGTTTTGGTCACAAATGACTTCTCACTTGTCATGAGCGAACCCATACGGGGGAAAAAAGCCTTATGTGTGTTCTGAATATCAGATAAGGTTTAATCATGAATACAATGTCACTTCACATGAGAGAATTCACACTGGACTAAAGCCTTATACAGGAGGGGAAAGCCAGAAACGTTATACTCAGAAAGGAGATCTCACTAAACATGAGAAATCTACCCACACCAGGTGAAAAGTAAGGTATATCTTGAGTTGCAGGAAAGCTTCTAACAACCTGACTTTACATGAGAGAGCACATATTGTAGTTGCAACAGGATTGATCAAGAAATTCTTGCAGGATAACTTAGGCTGCCCGCATGCAACCTCCAAAGAAATTTCAGGCCCTGAAAATGTTTTAATTGCATCAAAATCCACAATTTGACTATCTGAAAGTTACAAAACTCTCAAGGTCTTTACTTGACACAGAGAAGTGTTAGTACTTGCAAAAATCAACTAATTACCAAAAAATTCACAATATTAATGTCTTAAATTTTCTCCGCCCAAAAGGTTTCTACTCACCCTTGTTTCTTAACATATGACTGAAATCTAGATTTTCATGCTAAGATTAGGCCTAGGCGGTGTTCCTCAATGAAGAACTCTGCAAAGTGTCAAAAAAACTCAATCGCTCTACGTGGAGTTCTGCAAGCAGCGGAGTGTGTTAGGGTCATGCAGTTCGTGGTGATATTGATCTCCGATTGTTTGTCCCGCCCTGTAAAATTAATCGTGAATGGCACCATGTGCAGCGCAAGAGGGTGCAGCTGCTTTACTCGAGCGGCAGCTTTGTCAATGCGAAGGAAGGTTTCTCAACGCGAGTGGTTGTATCCTGCCGCGACTATTCTAATTGAGAAATCCGACGACGAATCTCGCCAGGAAGTTGATTTTTGCTCGCCAACTAGACCTTGACAAGCGCGAGCAAGGAAAAATCCCATCAGGAGGTGGATTTTCCTCGCTCCAGTACATGGCGTTGAAGAGCACGAGCGTGGAAAAAAACCTCGCCACGCTCCACAGCGCAGAGTTTTTAGGAAATCCGCAAGCTCCGCTGATTACGGATAACTCTGCTAGCGGAGTTCACCACCCAGAATTAGATAATATACGACAGCAGGAAAACCTAACAAACCAGTTACTTGCCTTTCTGGTAGATACTCCTTTACCTGCAGATTCCTCACCTTGTGAGTATTTCCCACATGCCAGGATGGATCCACGAACTTTAAAGAAGTCCAGTTGCACGGGGGGCTCTCCCTCAACAATGGGTGCCCTGCACAGGCAGGCGCCAGCATTCTCCTTCGGGCGGATTCTCCGGCGGCGGCGAGCGCGGGACTTTCTTTCAAAACCGAAAGTCCCGCCCGCCGTCAGACACTACGGTGCCTGACTTCCTGTTTTGCCACGGGCTGCGGCGGTAATCATTTCCAGCAATAAAAGGGGTAGGCTCCCTCATAAGTACAAATATACAGCGGGGTGGGCATCCGCATAATCAGGCAAAGTCGCGGGGTGGGCACCAGCGCATAAATTAAAAATAGCACGCTAAGACGCAGGGTGGGCACCTGCACACCATCAATAACGAGAGATGCGGGGTGGGCACCCACAAGGCTCAGGAGGAGAGGGGAAACCCTACGAGGGGGATTCCCTCAGCCCAGGCTGCAGCTCCACGCTGCTTAGACCCCAGGCTCTCCCTCCCTGGGGCACTAAATCAAAAGCACGCCCAGTCTTCATATAAAGCGCAGGAAGGCTGTAGCAAGCCTTGGTAAAAGCAGAACACAGAGCAATAGGTACAAGAAGTCCTGGGCATCAGGGAGGGCAGTGTAGGGCCCATGGGCCAGCACACAGGGCACTCCAGCAAGGAGACAGCCCCCATGGGGTCACTCCTGGGCCCCACCAGCAGCAAGCCCCTCTCTGTCAGGATCCAAAAGTAGAAGGGTCCCCAAGAAGTCCTCCAGGAATCCAGGGGCAGGGCAGGGCACCGGGCAGACCCATCCTGGCTCCTGGAGCCAAGCACACCAGCCAGCTCCTGTCAATCACAAGCCAGACAGTCAATTCACATTCACTGCACACAGAAATGCCAACTTCTAAAAAGTTGCACTTCTCCACTAGTCACATTAAATCTGCGCACACCATTGCGTAGCATTTAATCTCTCGAGTCCGCACATACCATAACTTGCCCCTGCACTCCTCTCACATCAGGAATTATCATGGACATTCATATCCTCCATGCATTCCTATGGGAAGGCAGGCCATTCTCACCACACGCACTCAGAGAGCGCACACACTTTACACTGGGCCACAGTGCTAAAGTGCGCAGAGGCCACAAATCAACTAACATCAGGTCAGAGTTTCAAGGCAAAAAGTTCAGGGGTGAACCTGCTTAAAGGGCCAAGTCCAACAGTTTGGCAATAGGGACAATGGTAGGGCAGGGGTCAGTTTGGGTGGGGATGGCAGGATAGAGGGCAGTGTTATGGCAGAAGCAGACAGTGTAGCCATATAGTGTTTTGAGGGTAGGTTGCAGTGTGGGGGATTAGTTTTAGGGCGAGCAGAAAGGGACAGTGTTTTGTGAGAACAGATGATGGCGGTGTTTTGGGGAAAGGGGCTATGGTTTTCAAGGTTAGTGTGGTGGGGTTGGTGACAGTGCTCTGGGGTAGGGTGACATGGAAAAGGGCTAGGCTATTCTAACTCCTATTTGTTCTTGTGTAGAGTCGTGGATGCTAGATTCTGCTGGCTATAGAGCTCCTGGGCTGTAACTACAATATACTCTTGTTGCTTCTAGACTCCGGTCAGTCTGGGGTTCAGTACACTTCTGGGAAACTCAGAACCTTGTGGGCTGGATCCATATTTTTGAACTCCCACTTGAAAAGGGTGGAAGTAACATGTGCACTCTCCCTTTCACAATTTGCATCATGCCGATCCTATGTTTCCTAGACAATTGTTGCTAGTGTAAAAACAAGCCCCCTTTCAATTGACCCAATGGAAACTCTTTGTTTTGTACCACATTTCTGTTTTTTTTGCATTTTTCAAATTATTTGATTTTGGGGATATTAAGGGCCCGATGTAAGTAATTCCGATTTACCTACTCTTAAATACCGAATCATACCGATTCGGTATTTAAGAGTAGGTAAATTGGAAGGAGGCAGATGTAGGTAATTTTTATTTAACAATTATTGAATCTGTAAGATTCGGTATTTACCGATTCGGTAAATTCCCAATCGGTATTTCCCATTGATTCCTATGGGCCTTGAAGCCCATAGGAATCAATGGGAAATACCAATTCGGTATTTACCGAATCAGTAAATACCGATTCCTGCAAGGGGGAACAGGGTGTCACTTTGACACCCTGTAGCACCTCAATTCCAGGCTTGTGTGCCATGTGGCACACATACATGCCCTAAGGGCATGTCTGTGTGTCACATGGCACAGGTGTACATGCACAGATGTGCATGTACACCTGAATTCGGTATTTTACCACCCAATAGGATTGGGTGGTAAATACCGACTCCTAAAGGGCCTGTGGCACTCTTTGAAGTGCCAGCAACATCTGGAATTACCGATTCGGTAAATATACCGAGTCGGTATTTTACCGAAACTGTAAATATACTGAATCGGTAAATTTACAGATTCAGTAAAATTCGGACCCCCTACATCTCAAAAACCAATTACCAGTCGGTAACGCCCGAAATCGGCCGTTATCGACCGGTAATTGGCGACCTACATCTGGCCCTAAGTGTTTACAACAGGGGTCTTCAACCTTTTCTGAAGTGAGTGCCACTTCTGATCAGTGAAAGTCTTGAGCTACTTAAGGCTAATCATCTTGCACATTTTTTCCAGTCAGTTTGTCAAGTAGGGCCTCTTAGATTGAAGACTAACCATCTGTCTGCGCCTTCCGCACCATGGTACTCCTATGATCTCGAGAAATGTAGGCACCAATGACATTTTTGGAGGAAGAGTAACAGCCTATTGTTCAACACAGTTAAATCACTTTCATCCTTTGGTTATAAAAATGTTGTAACTCCCAGCCAAAAAGTTGTGATGAAGTAGCCGAAATCTTTTTTCCAAAGTTAATAAAATATTCCTAGATTTTACAATAACACCAGATAATCTTTAGGGACAGATACAGTGGAGGAACGTATGGTGAATAAACTAATTTACCATTTCCTGGTAATGAGTACATTAATCTTATCAACACTATGAAATGTGGAGCCCCTGCAGATTCTTGCCCTCCATCCGGTTTCATCTACCATTTCTGCTCATCTCACTTTGTTACTAACAATGGTGCTGAAGTCCGTCATTTTTCCAGTTGCTTGGAAAAAGGCATCTATTTTGCCACTTCTAAAGACTCCTTCCCTCGATCCCTCAGATCTATGCACTTATATTTAAACTCTGTTTATACAAATTTGCTTCAAACATTTTTGTTTTCCCTTTCTTTGCAGGTGATTGATCTTGCCCTTTTTTTCATTTCTCTGTGTTCATGCAACCTCATTTAAAAAATGTAATGTTTTCCATTGTGATTTTATTTCTGTTGCTTTTTTTTTTTTAGTTGCACTTACTTTAGAGCAGAATTGGTTGCTTTTTGAAATACGTTTCACCAGCAAACACAACGAGATGATGGACAGAGCGCTTACAATTTTCAGACACACACCCCCAGTCACAGGTCTGGTTGAATCCATTATCATTCTTTAGCTCACTTTGCCACCCCAGTTCAGACCCAGCCATATGCAAATCAGACCAGAAATAAGCATCCTGGGACAGGTTTACAGGTACAGGTAACTTTAGCTTCATTTGGATATAAAATATCCATAAAAGTGCAGGTCAGAGGATACCAACAACAATACAAATTATGATAAAATAGCAAAACATAAAAACAGTGGGTACATAAAAACTTCCAAATTGGATTAGCGGACTTCAGTGGCGTACATGTGATAAAAAAGGCAAAATATACACAACAACCATAACAACAATGGCATTTGAACAAAAAATAAATTTGAGGGCATAACAATAGCTATGTTATGCTGATGGATGCAATCAAAAGGTCAACAACTAGCAGCAGGTAGTAGGAAAATGCAATCAAATGTAACCAATTTTAGCAACATTTAATAAGGTGCGATTTAATGTAAACTGTATGCCTTTTGAATAAAAACGTTGACCAGCCCTTCCGGTTATTGAGTAAAATTACGGTATACGTAGCGTATAGGAGTTGTAAGGCCTATGTTTAAAACTGTGTTCTCTGGATTCAGAGCTGCAATTCCTGCCTGCCTGCAGGTCCAGGTTCCCAGCCTGTTCCACTCAACTTTCAGTTTTCATCTGCGCTGTGGCACAATTGCTGGGCAGAGGCAGACTGGATGCTCTAACGTTTCAGCCGCCTTGCCACACCCCCTGCACATTACATCCTCTGACGTACGACGCCAGTGAGGTAAATCCTTTAAAAATTGCCAGTCACCCAGTCTAAGAGCCAAGAATCCAAGCTTTAAATACAAGGGATAAGTGCAAGACAGATAGGGGAGGGGAGTGGCCAGCCCATAGGAATTCATTATTGCCCATGCATGTTTGCGTTTAGCAAAATGAGCTTTGTCAGCTATTCGGGACCTCAGTTGAGTGCGTTTCTTGATGCTGATTATAAAAGCGGCCTTACTAGGGTTGAGATCCCATAATACGCCCGCAGATAATTGCTTGACTGCATCCTTGAAGAGACAGCCATACGACCCCCCTGTATTTTTCTGGGAGATATCTGACCAAAGTAGTGACTCCAGAGTACCTGGCTCTGCTTGTCTTAGTTTGTGGCACAGATTCAAATAAAAGCCAGGGTTCGTAAATTTGTGGTTTAATAGGCCCAGTTCTAATCTGATCTGCGCTGCAGAAGCAGATCTAGGCATGTGCAGGGTTTTTTTGTAGATTTTTGTCACATGTTGGTTTAGGTTGGCATTTAATTTTCCCCTAAATATTTCAATGCCCTATGACAAAGTTGGCCCGATTTTTGCTCTCATGACTTCCAGTAGTGGTGATAAACTCGGACCGGACAGCTTTTTTGAGAGTTTAGAAAAAGTTACCTGAAGTTTCATGGCTTTTAGTGCTATTTCACTGCGTTGTTTTACGAAGGAACCCCTGGAGTCAAAATTGACCCCTAAGTATTTATTGTTTTTCCAACTGTGAGGTTCATCTTGTATAACCATCCACCTTCAAGGTAGCGTTTTCTACCAAAGATCACCACTTGAGTTTTTTTTAGGTTTAACTCTAAGGAATTCATAGTAGTGTAGCTGTGCAATTTATTTAGTAGCCTGGGACTGGTTTTGGGGTAACACCCCTCATCAGCCTGGCTAGCTTGAATCCCAGGATGCTTGTTTCCGGTCCAGTTGAGACCTGACTTGGCAGTTCGTTCTGGACTGTTCCCAGCTACTGACACGCAGGGGTACTGCTAAGAAAAAATTCCTTGGATCCAGTCTGACACCTGGGGGTAATTCTAAGGTAGGGAATCTATAACTAATACATGTCTCTTACAGATACATTGTTACCGAAGGTAAGTAACTTGTTTGTTTTGTGCCTGCCAGGTATGGTGCATCAATTGAGGGCAGATAATGAACAACATTAAGATATAAAGAAAACTGGGTGGGTGGCAGTGCACAGCCTTGGCAAACACCTTAATTGATAGGAAATTGTTCAGTCGCCTGGCCCTGGGTTCTCCAGCGAACCTGGGCATAATCGTGGATATCTTCTTCCTAAAGCCTGTCTGAAAGGGGATAAGTTGGCCTTAGTAGCAGTCCATTCCTCATTCTTGCTCAAGACCAATTGGGCAGAAATTTTCTTTGCACAGTTGATCAAGCTGATCAGCCTATAATTGCCTGGATGGAATCTATCCCCCTTCTTATATATCGTGACGACGTCCACTACCTTCCAAGAGTCCGATACGGCGACACCACTGATAATGGCACAGTTGGTCAAATGTCTGAACTAGATTTTTTCAACCCATTCTTATATTTCCTATGTATGAATTCTTTTAGGTATCACCAGTGAATTCACCACTCTATAAAGATTAATATGATCACTGGATGGTTTTTGTATATTAAAACCCTTCTGTATACTTATATTGGTGTATACACCATTTTTAGGTCTCGCCTGCAAGGCTTTTAGTATGGGCTTTAAACTCTGAACACACGCTTGTGCTTGTGCTTTTGTCTTTTTTCATCACCAGCTATCAGCCTTTGCATTTGTTTTTCTAAGATAGACAACATGCAATTGGCCAAAGGTGGGTGCATGTCCTGCCTTCTCTCTCCACTGGCCTAGGGAGCTCGGGAGCGAGCAGCTGTGCCATCCGTTTCCAGTTATCAGGCCCGGGTCTCGCTGTTGCGTTAATTGGAAACAGATGGCGGTCGCGCTGGCCCTGGTGCACTTTTGCTCCAAACGCAGCGCTTTCACTTTCGCCGCCGACCTGGCACGTGCGGCTGCGCTTGTTCATCCTTGCTGTCTCTCTTTATCACCTTCCCCTTTTCTGCCTTTCCCTCTCTTGGTTTGGGACCTTTTCAATGTTTATCAAAAAGCTGTAAAACCTGCTGACCGATAGTTGTTCTTTTAAAAAGGCGTTTTTTTAAATCACCCTGTGCCTGGAGGCCTTGGCAGATTGGAGTACGACGAACCCATGAAAAATGGACCTTGTGTGCCAGTTTCTGAGCATTAATCAAGGAGAAATGAATTGTGTAATAGCTTGGAGAGATGAACTGACCCGTCATAGATGCCGCAGCTCCTTCTTGCAAGGAGTTCTGGGAAGCAAATCATGCACACTCTGGGAGCACGTCGTGCCCTCTGACTTTTTGCAGGCGACGTAGTTAATTTTAAATCCCTCCTTGCACAAAAAATTTCAGAATGCCTAAGAATCCATTCTTTTGAGGTTCAGAGAATGGGGTCTATCTTCTATATCTATGCGTTTTAATACCAAATATCAAAAGCGCCTAGACATTTGCACCACATAGGTCAAGGTAGTTTACGAGAATGATGCGTGCCCCTTGCATCATTACAGGAATCCGACCCAGAGCTGGAGACTCCCGCCGCATTCCTGTGCTTTGGTAGCCTAGTTCATCGAATTGTTGCCTTCTGAAACATTTAACCCCGGTTTGTCCAAAATGCCTTCAGTATTGATACAGTGCCTATTTATTACTTTACAATTACTTTCCAGTTAGCCCAGTAACATTTTCTTTTTGGGAGGAGGTATGTTTTCCACAGAGGATATTGCATTCACAGTGTATCCTTCCTGCTATATGGGAGATGGGTGGGGGCCGGAGCGTTTTTCAAAATCATCCCATTTTCTTTTGTATATTTAGAAAGCTTTTTTCCTATCCTTGTGCTTGCAAACATGTATAGTGTTCCAAATACAAGCCTTGACTGAGCCAATAAATTCTTAGATAAATATTATACGCTGTGTTTTTCTCTGCCAGGCGCACAACATTTAGAATGTTCACACACTTTCTGTAGTATGCTTCGTTCTTGGCAGATAAACGCTAAGCCCCACTCTACTTCTATCCTCGTGTTAGTGCAGCCCGATGTAAACAGTAATTGTAATGTATTTGCATTTATATAACTCTTACTACCCCTGACTAACTTTGAAGCGCTTTTTCGGCGAGTAGCACGCTACTCCAGGATCCAAAAATGATTAGTGGTGAATTAATATAGGGAAATATAAAATGTATTAGAGAGCTGGAAATGTTGGTCTGTTAGTTGGGTTGATAAAGAAAGTGGAGGGATAGAACAGGGACGGTTTTGGATTTATATAGCGCTTGCTACCCCTGATGAAGTGTTGAAGTGCTTTTCGGCGAGGAGCATGCTACTCCAGAACCCAAAAAGATGAATAGATAGATCAATTATTGTGGGTAGGTTGTTTTATTATATAAATACAACTGTACGAAAATTTATAAAATTCTGTTGTAAAGTTGTATCCAAGAGGCAAGTATAGTCTCTGACAATAATGTATACAATATTGATAAGTTTTAAGTTGGCTTGCCATCAAGACTGATGCCCCGTAATATTGTTGCAAAGTCAGTTGTGCTGAAGTATTTTAGACTCTTGTTGAATTGTAACATCCACCTCGTAGGTAATGTTATTTGTATCAGGTCCACATTGTAGGCAGACACAAACGCCAAAATTGTGCACTATTTATATTATGCATAATGTAGGTGAACAGATTACAGTAACCACTGTACAAGCTGTATTAGGTGCTTAGAAGTAGAGTGACCTAGAGAGCAATAAACACTCCACTAACTCTGTCACTAGCTTAGTACAGACGAACGCCAAAGGCTTCGTACATGATGAAGCATCAGAGTGCACCCTCTTTCTGCGTCCTATGGGCATTTTGGCTTTTGCTCTACAGAAGAGGCTGCAGACACTTACATAGCCCTTTATGTAGTGTGGATCACGTAGGAGAGATTCTCAGCGGGCATGCTTTCCTTTGTATTGGGCATGGCCACGTTCAAATGTGGGAAAACCTTTTGTCTTGCGACTGCACTGTATTATTGACACGGGTGAAAGGGCAAACAAGCAGTTAGGAGGCGCTCTGATTCTATACCCCCACCTGACAGGATGGTGACAGACCCCAACCACCTGCAGGGGAAATGTGCAGCCTTGTTTATTAGCTGCCAGATGCTTTACTTTGTAAGCAGACTGGTGGTTTACAACTGTACCTACGTTGGGGCACCACATGCTTTTTCCAGCATAATCTGGTGTACTTCCCCAGTGTGACATGACAGCACCCCCTGAAGACTGCACCGTTGTGTAGTCTGGGACAGTGCACCTTCCCTGTAATTCTGAACTGGGCCTTTAAATACGGTACTATTTTGTGTGCCTATTTAATTCAGGTATACAAAGAATGTGGTACTACTTGTATACTAAGGTAGGGCAAGGAAGATTGAATTCCTATGGTGGCGGCAATGTTTTTGTCAAAGTGCTTTATGCCCTAAACACTCTCCTGTACCCTGAACATAATGAGATTACGTAGAATACATCTCTGCGTGCCTAATGCTGCCATCTGCATTTCAAGACCAGTGATTAATGTGGCTTTATGAAGTTCAAAGCCATGGGGCGTTCCCGACCTGTCGGATACTTGCATATGGAAAGATGGGCCATTTGGAACCTAAAGATAGATAAACATATTCATTGGTCACGATTTAAGTCTGCATCTTAAATAAAACTGTAAATGAGGAGAGGTGATAAGCGAGATGTTAAAAGGCAGCCACTTATCGAGCTGCATTTGTAAGTAGGCCTCCCTATATTATGAGATCTATTCCTGCTTCAGTCCTTATTGTTCTGTGAGACCCTCAGGCCTTTGTTTGAGCTGTGACAAACAGCAGTTATTAGGGTTCAGTGGGCCTTTAAGGCGTCTGGGACCTGGTGCCACTGCACCTGCTGCACCAATGGGAAGCTCATCCCCTGCCCTTAACAGCTTCTATTCTAGCCCCACTGGTGAACTGAACCAGCCAAGTACTGATCTGGCCATATCTGCAGGCATGCAGCCGCCTCTCCGACTGAAGGGATTTAAGTCACATGAAAGAAGCAGGCGGGAAACAACTATTTCTGAGGAGGTCAACCAACCTGAATCCATTTAAAACCAGGGACGAAAAAACGGTTCATCCTCATCTCTTGCTTATCAAAAGTGTAAAACAGATTCATCTAACACTACAGTGTACCACATTAAAAAATTGTGATTCTGTGTACAAATTAAAACTAGCATGCATAAAGAAAGGGGAGCCTTTGGCCAAAATATCCATTTTCCCTACCCATACTTCTAACGCATCTTATACAAAAAATTGCTAACTACATTGTCATCCGGAAATAGTCATTAGCGCCTACTCATAAGCAAATGACATTTAGAATTCACTTTCACTTCAAGCTTTCAAAAGTAAAATTATATAAAAGCAGTATTGAATTTTTATGACATTGTGGAGTCTTACCAAAATTTAGAGCATCAATTTTATATGACACACCATAGAAAAAAGGAGTTCTTTATATATACTAAACCTCCAGAAACATTCCATCAACCAGTTATAAAGTCATGTCTAGCTTAGTTAGTTTATAGTCTTTTTTAAGAGAAATTCTTTCACATTGTTACTGGATCTGCATGGCTAAACACTTATAAGGTCCCAAAGGCGAGACCTATTGGCTATGCCAATGCTTGTTATTGATTGAGTACAATGAGCAGCAGCACTTTTGATTAGGTCCTGAAGAAAGCCTCAAACACCTCTTTAGAGGGTTAATAGGCTGAAACATGTTGACCTCTTATTAACTTTCACTCGGCTGCCCCCACTACCCTGAGCTAATTTTTGTGGTATTTAGTGTACCTTTCTCTATAACAAAACATGCCTGAACTCCTCCGTCTCAGTGAGGGGGCTGTACCCTGTACGGTGACTAGTTATAACGGTGGGAGGAGATTCTGAATGGGGAAGCATGCCAACTGTGGTGGGTGAGGGAAATCTTCCCTTTAAAAGGATATTTCATCTTAGCCAGGTCTTCATTTGCAACAGTAATCCTCATAGACTCAAGGGTTTCTTGATTGTGGTAGAAATTAATTTTTGATTTTTGATACTACAAGGTATAAGAAATTAGGGGATCTTTATCTGATATCTTTATCAGTAAATTATCTGAAATTATTGGATATAAACTTTAGCAAGTATTATTTCTAAAGATAAAGAAAGTTCTATATTTGTCTTTTCTAAACTAACCCCAGTGCGTATGACTACAATAACCACCTCTCCCAAATCAATATTTTGCTTGGTTTAGTGAGAAAGCTAAATGATCTAGGAGAAAGCAGGACTGTGCGTCAGTATTTTTCTTAGGAAGCTTTAAGTTACAGAGTGAAAACACTTTTTAGAATGCCCCAAAAATTGTTATAAAGATATTTCAATATGTTTGATGAAAAGAATAGGTACATTTCATGACAATATTGAAATGGGAAATAAAATAATAGAAACACATATTTACACCACATGACAAAATATTAGAGACTACATTTCAGCAATATATAGGAAAAACTGAGGTTCATGTATTAATAATCCATTTGGTAAAAGTGGTTGCTTGTGGAGTCAGCACACTACTGTGTCTGTGATTGCTTTTAAATAAAGGCATTTTTAATGCACCCCATTTTACTTTCAGATTCACAAATGTCCCCTTGGGTTACCACCTCCTGTTACTGTTTATCAGCCCACGTATGGTTTCAAAGCTTCATACATACCTTAAGGATGTATTAAATATTCAGAAGGGAAACTATTAACATTCCCCGTCCAAATTCTTAATTGTTAAATGGGCTTAATACATTTCAAAAAGGGGTTTAGCATTTGTAAACTCTGTGAATTACAGAACCAGTGGATGTTTGAACAATAAAACCCTTGGTACATGAGTCAATTTTTCTCAATTCCCTCAAAATTAAGTTTGCTAATAATGTTAGTTGAATGATAACTGGTGCACATACCTATTTAGTGTTAGTGTTACTTCAGATCAAATAAAAACCATCACACACAACTCTTACACAATGCTTAAAGACAGAATTTCTGACATCCAGCTTTAATGTTTTCTTAAATATATTTGCAAATGTTGTCACTTAAACAGGAAAGCAGCTAAACCGGTCTCTGGACATAAAATAGGTTGTAATCATAATCTTTAGATACAATTTCTGAGTTTCAGGAACAATGTGTGTCATCTATGTTTACTCTAAACCACTATAATAAACATATTCAATGCTTTTTTATTTGATCTGTTTGTACTGGTTTCTGTTGCAGACAATAATCTAGATTTAGAGCAAGGATCAATTCCACGCATGGCTTTTAAAATCTATTTATCATTGATCTCTATCAGTGTTATCGCAAATAAAACTGTAATAGAACTGATTTGAGAGATGGACTTTCAAGTATTATGCCTAGTCAATTTATTGAACAAACTATGGAGTTAAAATCTGAATAGATTGGATCCATAAGCATTGCCTGACCACTGTATTAAACATCAATATATTGCTAATCAGCACATGTTGTCTAAGTACTATTCACTCATCTTCAATTTGTCACGGAGCTCATGCAGGGTCTGTTTGAATTCTTTTAAAATGTGACATTTAAATGTCTAAAAGTTCAGGAATTCTAGTTTCAATCCTGGTCAAACCTCAATGAATGCTATACCTAAGTATGCCCTTCTGTTCCTACATTTTATCGTGCACCATGATTCTGAAATGGCATGTTTTTGCTTTCGGAGGTAAAATACTAAACATATCTATTGTTGTTGCCATCTGAAACATTATCACTAATTGGGAAGATAACAACAAATGGCCCTGTGATGCTTGCTGGAATGGGAAGTGTTTAATCAAAAGGTGGATTGAATTCAAGTGTAGGTGACAATTTTACAAAAGTGTATGGATTTTGTATATATTTAAAAATGTTGATCTCCAAAAAGGCTTAAATCAATAAATCGAATTGAAATTCAAGTTTATCACTTTAATCCTATTGTTGGAAAAGATGTGATTTTGAACCCCATGAGGCGGTTACTTTCCAGAAAGCATTCAGGTTGTAATCATGAGTCAAATAATGCAGAGGAGGTTAAAATATTCAAATTGAATTCTAATTACACATGAAATGGTCATTGTTCAATATATTTCTCTTAGTAATTTAATGTGAGGACTATTGCTTAAGGAAAATAATTAGTGTTTGTTTTTGTATATGCAGGAAGCATTACATTAATGAAACTACTGTATCCCACCTTCTTTCTCTCCTTTCCTGTTCTTTATTAATGTTTCTATTGTTAAACTTTAAAGATTGCCTGAAATTAAGAATTGTGCTCGACATAGATTTGTATGTACAACTATTGTCTCTTATGTGTAGGGCAACTGATGTTCTGTTTTGCTTTAATAATCAGCTTATGTTTATTAGGTTTTATTATTCAATAAAATGTTTCAAACACAACAAATGGTAGTTGATATGTATTTACAACTGCAGCATTTTTATTGTATGGGCACTTTCAAAGGGCCCAAAAATATGGTCTGTGGGATGACGGAGGCTCACATTGGCATCAGCAGGGAGAGGTTTGGGCTGGTGATTGGGGATACATGTAAAGTTGGAAGTAGGGGGAACAAAGCATGTACATTGTGTGGACTGTGACTCCTGGAGTTATTGTGAGGGATACTATGCTACCCTGTAAATGAATCCCCTAGTGATTATTATCAACAAACTTTATTCAGTTTTATAAAAGAAAACCATAAAAGTCATACATAAAATGATAAAACATCTTCCAAGTTACAGATTGACAAATATAATATGTCCTAGTTAATCAGAACACAAGATAAAAATTCATGAATCACAGTACAGAAGTTAATCGCAGCTTGACCTGAGTCTAACAGCGACCCATAAAAAGTTAAGCGTATGCAAAACAGTGTCATTAGAGAGGAGTCTCACCCGCCAAAAACCCGCTATTTTGAGAATGGGAATAATAAATAACTTTCTAGGGACAGCATAAAAACTACAAAACATTAAAAAAGTGCATCATGTCCTGAGGAGACTCACCGTTGCAGCGACAGGGCATGAGGCACTAGTCTCTGTGGAAGCTGCAAGGGTGTGCCAAGAGGTAATGGAAGAGGCTGAGCCGAAACCGGGTCAATAGAAAATGATCATGGATGCTTTTAAGCCCTAGAAGATAAGGTTAGGTGGTTGGTGCAGTTTTTAACACAATGTACTTACGCACACTAGGCTTACACAGCTCATTTCCCTCTCTATCACAGCAAGTCATTCTTTAAAAAACACTCTTGGACCAGAGAAAGGTCTCTCTCACATATGCGCTCAGGGTTAGCAAATAGTTCCTACCTACCCTGGAGAGGCCAACTCTTATATACTGGAGCCATTGGATGCTTGAGACATTGTCAAGTGAAAGGCATTCCCGTAGTGCGTCTTTGCTAAGTGTATTTTCTTACGTAGCCCAAATATTAAGTCACAAAGCCAGGGGATGGAAAGTCAGTACATCTGAGAGGAAAGGCATCCCCAACTCTTCGTGCACAACATAAAACGGGGTGCTTTGTGGGACAGAAAGGGCCCATCGCAGGAAAGAGTTTTCAGCACTTTGCACTGCCCCTACCCCAATGTGGCCCCATATCTCACTCCCATAACAAACCTTTGAGATATATTTGTCTTCATATGTCTTCAAAAGAGCCCCTATTGGCTTTCCTCCCACTCTGCTGGCAAAGTTAAAAACAGCTGCAAAAGCTTTCACTAGATCCCCTTTCTTCCAAGTAAGCAAAGGAGGCAGACATTCCAGCACCTCCCCAAAGGCCCACTAGCTTAGCAGCAGGCATCAGCAGTGAATGTACTCTTTCCTGGTGTGCTGGAGCCTGCCATGGTCAGGTCAAGAGAGCAGTCGGTCTGCAGCATCCTAGCGCCAGATATCAGTGACAACTCGGACGACTTAATGTCTGCAGCTAGCAGACTCGCATTCAGGTGGACTTACAGCAGCCCTGAGCCTGGGTCTCGGCACGAGCACCACTGCCACGTCACCAGTGAAGCGCTCCGATGGGCAGACACGCTACCCCACGCACTTGTGAACTGACAGCCTGGGGGAGTCCTGCAATAGGGCACAATTCACAAATGTAAACTGAGACGAAAGTCTATCTATACTACTCGTAAATCCCCTTTGTGAATACCGAAAGTCGTAAAGTTAGACCTTTGTCTCAGTTTCCCTTTGTGAATCAGGCCCGGAGTCTGTACTGAAGTTCACTCTGACCGCTGCAGGCATATGTTGTAACAGTGGTAGGCCGGAATTCCAATCAGTTTACACCAAAATGAGACAGAGGCATAGTTTTCTTCATTTATATCTCACTCATTTGAAACGGACAAAAATGTTATGCAAGAGTGAAGGAAACATGCACGAAAAATTTGAGATGGATGTTGTGTCTTCAGGGACTTCTTAGAGTTTGTCTTTGCTCAAATGGGTGTAATTTCTGATATTTATGTTCCCTATATGTTTCATTGCTTGATTTTCCTTGCGAAAAAGTGTCACTCATAATCATTGAAATGTCACTCATAATTACACTGAAATTATGAAAATGTCGCACATAGTGATCTGAAACCTTGGCAGCTCTGTGGATGTTTTCAAGATACGCTCATTCAAGTGCAGGCCTCACACTTGGTTGCTGCTAGGAAAGTAGTTATAGCTTCACTTCATGTGAGCATCTTCCAAAACCTGCTATTGAGAACTAAAAGTCTATACAGAAAGTTGACATCTGGAAGTGACAGATTGTATTTCATGGGATAAATGAGAATATAGGTCAGAGGTGCAATTTTTAAGAACTTTATCAGGTTTTTTCAAATGCACAGTGTGGTACATAGCAAAGTAATCAGAGAAAAATACCACACAGTTTTATGCACTAGATTAAATAAAGTGTGTGGCATAGTTCATGTGTCAAAGCAAACATTTTAAGGAAAGATTGCTAGTTTTCCTATGTCTGTGGAAAATTCCTAATATTTAATATGGTTTGACATAATTTTTATTTTTTTTGCAAATGTTTTCTTTATTATTGGAAACAACTTACAATAAGACTAACAATCCCAGCTCAGAGACAGGCAAAATTCCTATATTGAGATCCTAATAAAAGTGGGTCATGACAACGAAGCTCACACATGAGGCGGAGCTTCATAATAGAAAATTGAAAACCAATTCTTGCCAGGGGCACCTGGCCTGTTGGATCAGATTAACAATTAGCTCTTCTGATATCTATGTTTAAACAACTGGCACCAACCTTGGCCCGGTTTTGTTAGGTGCTACATTCACATTGGGATCATTCACAGATCTCACCAGTACAAATTGCTTCCTGCCTCCAAAAATCTTTTTTTTTTTTTTACTTTATTTTTTCAGTTTATGTAACAGATAAAAAAAAACCTCAATTTGCATCATTACAACACATATACACAGTTCGACCCTCTCGTTATGGCACTTGGGGATATAGGCTTCACCTGGATAGGTACGGACACATGAGGAATAACAGATTAGCAGGCAAATAAATACCATCATGAGGAAGCAGCCAGGCCACGCACAACTCCCTGTAATAAATACACACTAGGAAACCCCCCTCCCTCCCCATCAGACCCCCACCCTATTGGAGACAACAATTCGTCACTTGCCCCATCAGACTCGCCCTGGGAAGACCGCCCTCTCTCCACTAGTCCCGAGGTACACATGCTTCGCCAGGCAAGTAAATCTTCCTGCAGTTTCTCATTCCTCCGAGTGAGCTGCGTATGAGTTTCCTCAGCCAGGGACCACTCTCTCACATCTCTAAGCCAAGTGGGCACCTCAGGGGCCCTCTGTCCCATCCAAGTAATCGCTACCCTACGCCTGGCAAGCACCAACATCAGTTGCAATAGTTTATAGGAGAGTTTCCTTTGTCTTGGGCTTGGGGACTAACGCCAGTAAACAATGCAAGGGATTCATTGCTATCTGAAGGCCTGTAGTGGTGACAATGTGATCTACCATGCCCGCCCAGAAACTCCTGATCAAAGGCCAGTCCCAGGCTAAATGCAGGAAGCCCGCTCCCCCTGCACTACATCTGGGGCAGCTGTCCCCCCTGTCTCCAGACAAGCACCTCAACGAGATTGGGGTTAGGTAGGTGCATGCAGGAAATTAAAGTGTATCAATTTGAATTGTGCATTGCTCGATACCTTGCGTGTGAGGGACCATATTCGCTTACGCTGCCACTGTTCCAGTGGAGCACCAAGATCTGCCTCCCATGCCGCCCAGGACGGCGGCACCGGTGGCGTGGAGTCCTGTTTCATAGCCACATATAGCAGAGGGATTAGTCTACGCCCCCTGCCACAGCAAAGGAGAATGTTTAAGGTGTGTGTCATTGGTGGGGCGTCCGGGCACTGAGGCCAAGTCACCTTTACCACATCCTGCAGTCCCCGATAGTGCAGGTACGGCCCTCTTCCTAGGCCGAAGGCCTCCTCCGTCTGCTCATACGTCAGGAAGGACTTGTTGGGGTAGAGAGCGGCCAGAACCTCGCATCCCCCCTCCCACCAGTGTGAAAGGACATATGTTTTTCCATAGCAACAAAAGGGGCCAGTATCCAGACCGGTAGCTACATATGGAAGGGCGCCAGCCGCAAGACTCTCTCCCCAAACCGCTGCCAGATGGCTGCCGTGTGACGCACAACATAAGGCAAAGTTTTGTCCGCTCCCCTCCGACCTGTAGCTCCTGTACGGTCGCTCTGCCCGCCAAAAGGCACGTCTCCCATTTATCCGCATCTGCAAACCACCTGGCCGCAGGCTGTAGTTGTGCCACGTAATAATAAAAGTCGAAGCGCGGTGCCTCCAGGCCTCCCTCTTCATAGTTACTCACGACAGTGTGGAGAGCTACCCTGCTGCGCCGACCCGCCCAAAGCAGGGACGTGAGCAGCACGTTGAGAGTGCGAAAGACTCGTGGGGGCAAAGGACACAGCGAATTCTGAAGGACGTATAGCGTCCTGGTAAGCATTACCATCTTGGCGACGGCTAGCCGTCCCATTAAAGAAAGCGGCAAGGAATTCCAAAAGGACACCGATTGCTGTAGGGACTTAAGTATCCGATCGATTTTCAGGGCCAGCAACTGTGAGTCCGCCGGGGCCACCTGAATTCCGAGATAACGGAATCCCTCCCGTTCCCGGCGCAGCCGGAGATCTGGCAAGTCTTCTAGTGGCACCGAGTCAAAGCCCGCCAGTGGTAAAATCAAAGACTTGCCACGGTTGAGTTTCAGTCCCGACGCCTCACCGAACTGATCCAGGTGGTGCAGCAATATCGGCAGTACCTCTCTCGGAGCTGTCAACTAAAACAAAGCGTCATCCGCATATAAAGAGATGACATTGCATGTGTCTACCACCTCGATGCCCCACTGTGCCATGTCTGTTCGGACTCGAACAGCAAATGGCTCTATGGCCAGGGCAAACAGGAGTGGTGAGAGGGGACACTCCTGGCGTGTACCCCATCCTAGTCGCCACTCTTCCGACCGTGCAGCTACAAGTCTTATCCTGGCACGAAGGGCCATATATAGGATGCGAATCCAGCTACAAAAGTTGGGGCCCAACCCCTCTGCCCGGAGGACCTCCAGTAGATACCCCCAATCGACTGTATCAAACGCTTTAGCGAGATCGATCAACACCAGAACCATCTGCTCCTCCCCGCCACGCACCTCATGCATAATGTGATTTAATCGCCACAGGTTCATGGCCGTGTTGCACCCTGGAATAAACCCGCACCGGTCTGCATTGACCAGGTAGGACATATACGGCGCCAGGCGCCTGGCTAATAGCTTGGTCAAGATCTTCACGTCTGTGTTGATCATCGTGATCGGACGATGCGAAGAAGGGTCATGCTTGTGTCCCCCCGCCCTCCCCCCCCCCCGGCTTCAGGATCATACCGACTTCCCCCTGTGTCATACTCAGCGGGAGAGTTTCGTGCTCAAATGCCTTGAGAAATACTTGCAAGACAAGGCGGGAAAGTGTACCCTCGAATGCCTGATAAAATTCAGGAGGGAACCCATTGCTCCCCGGGGACTTAGCACGCGGCAAGTGGCCCAATGCTGCACGCACCTCACTCAGCGTTAGGGCCTCATCTAACTCCTCCTGTGCTACCTTGGGAAGGGTCTGCAGGGTCAACCTCTGGAGGTAAGGGAGATAAGGCCTCGGTGATAGCGGGGTCTGCGGCATATACCTGTCGTCAGTGGGACTGGAGAACTCGGAGGATGCCCACTTTTGAGTGAACCATGGCCCCTATAGGGTCCTTCAGGGCTACAATACGCACCAGGGCCTGCTCCCACCAAAGGATCCAAGCCAAATGGTGACATGATTTATCGCCCTGCCTGTGAAGGCGCTGTCTATATTGGCCGAGGGTATATTTGTGAAGCCGATCGAGGATGTCATGTACGCGAGACTGAGCAGTCTGTTCCTCCTCCCGCTGTAAGGCATCAGGGGTTGTCGAGGTTTGCAAGTTTAAGAGATTATCCTCCGCCTTCCGTAGGTCCTCATTGAGCTGTCTCCGAACCCCATAGGTGAGACCCATGCACGCCCCTCTCACCGCCGCCTTCCGGGCATCCCACCTAGTGGTTAAGGGAAGCCCCCCCCTCCCAGTTAAGGTCCACATAGTCGTTAAGACCTTTCCCCACGTGGTCCTGAAGGATATCTGCCAGCAACATCCAAGTCCGGGGGCTGGAAAACGGAGCTCCCCAATGCACAACGCACGCCACTTGGGGAGTGATCAGATAAGAAACGAGCCTGAGGGGTAACTTCGAGGGACATATTTGACTCTGTGTTTGCCACTAGTACCCTATCCAAGTGACTATGTGTGTTGTGAGTGGGGGAAAAGCAGGTGTACACTTTCTGTGTCAGGTTTCTCTGGCGCCAAACATCAAGAGCTCCTATATTCCCCATGACCTCCCTAAGCTTCGCAGTCATACGTGGCTTTGTGCCAGCTCGGGCGGAAACCTATCCAGTGCGGGATCAAGGACACAGTTAAAATACCCGAACCGGCGCCTCCAGGTCAGGGATTAGGACTTCCTGAAGGGTCTGGAAAAAGACAGGGTCATCTGTGTTGGGTGTGTATGAGTTCAGTATGGTGACATCCCTGTCATCCAGTTTCGCCCGGAGGAGCAGGTAACTTCTGAGTATGTCCACCTCCACATATTGGATAGCAAACGGGACCCCGGGTGCCACCCATATCAGGACCCCTCTGGCATATGTGGGGAAAACGAAGAGTGGAACACCTGACCCGCCACTTTTTTCTCAATTTTTGGGCTCCATCATCTGCAAGGTGGGTCTCCTGGAGGCACGCAATCGAAACCCTATGTCTGCGAAGGAAGGACAGGACCCTATATCTCTTACTGCATGTGCCTCGCCCCTCACGTTCCAGCTCATAAACTTATACCCCATGTCTGAGGATGGGGAGAGGAGTTGGTCTAATGGCTTAACGGCTAGGGCGCTCGACCTCGGACCTGGGGAACGTGGGTTCGAGTCTCGGTAATGACGCCAAAACATCCTGTGATTCTGGGCAAATCACTTAATCTCCCTGTGACTAACAAAAATGAATGTGTGTCCTCATGTAACATAACTGGTACTACGTAAAGCGCTCTGATACCCGATTCAGGTCTAGTTCGCGCTATATAAAACTCTAAAAATAATGTACAAAAAAAGTTGGATGGTAATCTTTCCATGCAGGCACAGATCCAATCGGTGGCTGGTTCTTGCGTTGGCCTGCTCAAAATGCTGAAACAGTTCCTGCCCCTCCTGTCTATCACCCACAGAAAAACGGTGGTCCAGGCATTAATAATCTCCAGGTTGGACTACGTGAATGTACTCTATCTGGGGCTGCCTGAGTATTTACTGACTAGACTGCAGGTGACCCAGAACGCTGCAGCAAGAACCATACTCATGCTTGGCCCCAGAGCCCGCATGTCCACACAGCTGAAATCCCTACACTGGCCGCCGGTCCACAAAAGCATCCATTTCAAAGCCATGGTTTTGGCTTTTAAGGCTCTCCACGGTTTAAGGGCTGGGTACATCACAAAGAGAGTCCAATTTTACCACCCACACCGTGTACTCAGGTCAGCAGCATTGCAACTGGCTTGGACCCCCAGATACCTTCGGGCACGTATCGGGGGTTGTTCCTTCCAGGTGCAATTGTGGAACAATCTACCAGTGGATTTAAGGTTGACACATGATCTCCTTGTGTTCAGAAAATCTCTAAAAACGTGGTTGTTTCAGCTGTAAAAATTCCAGAGCTTGGTTTTTCCCACCTGGCTTGGCCTTCATCTTGCTTCCGCGCCGGGACACTCAATTGAGTAGTTGTGAGCTCTACAAATAATCATTTAACATAACATAACATAGTCCAGACGGCTAAGCACAAGAGCATGCATCAGGGTTTTTCTTGTGGAGGAAGGTAGCATGGGATACACTCCTCCATTAAGGCTGAGTGTGTGATAGCAGGTACCAGCGGTGGTAGTGGTATGTGCTTCAAGGGTAAGATTCTTGTTGATCCGGACACCTTGGTTCTTGACCACTCCTTTTGGAGTGGGAGCAGATCCCAGTTCCTCCGGCCACCAGCTGGGAGTCCAGCTTATTGCTGCACCTCCAAACAACATGAACTCCAACTTTTCGGCATCTTTATGCCCTCCAAGAAGGAGAATTGTATATTGGAATTGGATTTGTCGAAGGTGAGTAGGAGCTGGGTGTGGTCTGTTTAAGAGATGGGACGGAATCCCAGGGTTCTCATCAGATTTGCCAAGGGAGTGACATAAATGTTAAAGAGGGTAGGGCTCAAGCAGGAGCATTGGGGTACTCCCTTGGTGACTTTGGTGGTCTTAGATCTCAAAGTACACAAAGTGACTGCGTTCTATCTGTTAGAAAGTCTGTCAACCATTTTAGAGTGACCCCTTGAAACCCGATGTCCTGGAGTCTCTCAGGAGTTTTTGGTGAGAGATACTCCACACTATGCCACTCCATTGTAAGACACTCCAATCTATCACACTCCACTCACGCCACTGCACTCCTCCCCACTCCACTGCACACCAATATACCCCACTCCCTTCAGTTTACAGCAACATACACCACTCAATTTATCCCGTCCGAATCTACCCTACTCCACTCCAATCTACTCCACTCTCATCTAACCCTATCGACCACTCCCCAATGTACCACATCCCACTTCTAGCTACCACAATCCACAAAAGATTACCACACTCTGCTCCAGTCTACTCCAAACCAAACCATTGTACTCCAATCCAACCCACTGTACTCCAATCTACCCCAGTCTACTCCAATCCAACCCATTGCACTCCAATCTATCCAGTCTACTCCAATCCAACCCATTGTACTCCAATCTACCCCAGTCTACTCCAATCCAACCCACTGTACTCCAATATACCCCAGTCTACTCCAATCTAACCCATTGTACTCCAATCTACCCCAGTCTACTCCAATCCAACCCATTGTATTCCAATCTACCCCAGTCTACTCCAATCCAACCCACTGTACTCCAATCTACCCCGTCTACTCCAATCCAACCCACTGTACTCCAATCTACCCCAGTCTACTCCAATCCAACCCATTGTTCTCCAATCTACCCCAGTCTACTCCAATCCAACCCATTGTACTCCAATCTACCCCAGTCTACTCCAATCCAACCCATTGTACTCCAATCCAACCCACTGTACTCCAATCTACCCCAGTCTACTCCAATCCAACCCACTGTACTCCAATCTACCCCAGTCTACTCCAATCCAACCCATTGTTCTCCAATCTACCCCAGTCTACTCCAATCCAACCCATTGTTCTCCAATCTGCCCCAGTCTACTCCAATCCAACCCATTGTACTCCAATCTACCCCAGTCTACTCCAATCCAGCCCATTGTACTCCAATCCAACCCACTGTACTCCAATCTACCCCAGTCTACTCCAATCCAACCCATTGTACTCCAATCTACCCCAGTCTACTCCAATCCAACCCATTGTACTCCAATCTACCCCAGTCTACTCCAATCCAACCCACTGTACTCCAATCTACCCCAGCCTACCCCAATATAACCCAATCCAGTTTTCCACACTTCATTCCAATATTCCACTCCAAACTCCACTGCAACCTACCCCACGCCGTATCAATCTACTCCTCGCCAATTGACCCCACTCCAGTCTAGCACGATGTACTCCATTCTAGCACATTGTACCCCAGTCTACTCGCCTCTACCCAACTCTACCCTTCCCTGATGTACTCCATTCTAGCACATTGTACCCCAGTCCACTCCACTCTACCCAAATCTACCCTATTCCAGTCTACCACAATCCACTCAAATCTACCCCAATCCACTGCACCCCAATCTGCCCTATTCACTCCAATCCAGCCTTCCCCCGCAATGTACTCAACCCCCACTCCACCCTAATGTACCACTCTACACTCCAATCTACTGCACTCTACCTCACTCCACTCCAATCTCGATTCCATTCCAATTGATCCAACTCCACCCCCCCACTCTACCCCATCCACTGCCCTCACTCTTCCCCAATATATCCCACTCTACCCCACTCCAATCTACCACACCCCAGTCTACTCTAATCTACACCACCCCAATCTACCCCATTCTAGTTCGGTTATGTAAAAACAATAAAGAAAGGAAGAGTGTGAAACATGGTAGGAATAACGAAATTGTGATGAAACAAAATCGAGAGGAAAGTGACAAAAGTAGAAGGGGAAAAGAGAGTAAAGGGTAGAGAGAGGAAAAAGAGGAGACCGAATGAGCTTCAAGAAAAAATTATTTTCTAGGTTATTCAGCCCAGGTGTTGGTGATTTCACTAAAAGTATTCATGCAATAGACTTAAATTGCAAGGACGTTCATGCAGGCCTCTTCTTCCACTGGCCTGTTGTGTCATTTACATTTCTGTCCCACCCAGTGCAGCCTAGAGCATGGTCAGAGGGTCAGTCAGCTCAATGACTGACTTCAAAGTGACCCCGGTCTTACTTTCATAAGGAAGACATTGCGAGACTGCGTAGTTCCTTTCAGTAACTGCTATAGCAAGTGTGCTATCGGAGTACAAAACAAATCCTAGCTCTTAGTTATTTGTTGTAGGCTCACAAGGACGAAAAAGCTCTGCTAACAGTAAAGTTTTGCAAAAGACGTGAAGGTTCAAAACGAGCAGAGAAAGTCAGAAGGCTGGCGGGCAACGTCAGACCTTTTTCCTTTGCCTGGTCCGGTTTCCCACTGTATTCTGTACCTATAGGGCCAGTTTTATATTCTGATAAATATGACCACAAAGCACAGGCTCACCTGACTGTACATACATGGATGTGAGAAACTCAGAGGTCTGCTTGGATCTGAAACAATCATGCAGGAGGCCAAAGTATTCCAACACTGTGTTTCAACTACTCCGACATCTACATATATGTTTTACTGCGCACATGACGGCAGACGTTGGCATTTAAAATAGTTGATTGCAGAGTTGGAGAGATCCAAACAGCTGGGACCTTATATCTGACACCCCTGTGTCCCTTACCACGGGCAAGACTCAGAATCAATGTCTCCAGGGCAAAGGGCACGAGTCAGGAGCAGTCTTTGTCGCAATGTGTGAGTTCGTAGAACGTTAGTGTAAAACAGCGCTATTCACAGCATTTCAAGAATCAAGGCACCCGTGATAGGAGGGGTGATTGGAAAGACAAACACTGTTATCCTGGTGGTTCCTAATGTTGAAAATGTCTCGCCCCAGCAGCCAGACCCAGCAGTGACTGAAGAATCGCTTTGCAAACTGCAGATCCCATGTGAGGTGAAACACAGCCGTGCGCCCGGAAGACGTCTCAAATCATGGTGGATAGAGGACATACCCCAGGAAAAGCCGGAGGACTGACCCCATGATGAAAAGCACACGGACAGGGGTTGCAAATACGGAGTCCAAACCTAAAAGCAAGCATTTGCAATGCAATAGGTCTCGCATCAGGAAAGTCTGAGCTATTGGTATTGTAAATGACACATTTTTTACTTATGTGTTGGTTTTGAAAATAGCGAAATAGCTTTGTCATTTACAATGCCAATAGTTTTAACTTTCGCAAATGTGACACCTATAGCATTGTAATGCAATATGTGTTGTATTTAAGTGACTTAGATGTATTGATATTACAAATAACAATGGCTTTTAATTTTTTTAAATAATTAAAACTTAAATAAAAGGTGTGGTAATTTATAATGGCAATAGCTTAATAGCTTAAACTTTTGTAAATAACTTTTGTGAAGATTATGTTCAGTGTATTTTATTGTGACAAAATCCAAGAACAGAAGTGAAATATCAACATCTTTTTGTGACATTTGTAATAAAGCTTGAAACATTGAGAGAACATATTTGAACCAGTTGTTGTTGAATCGTTGCACAGATTCATGCTGTGGTGGCTCCGAATGATGTTGTGCGGCGACAAGTGATGCTGTGGCGTTCAGTGATGCTGTGGTAGCGCATAGTGATGTTGTGGTGCCCCTGAGTGATGCTGTGGTGGTGCCGAGTGATGCTGTGGTGATGCGATAGATAGTGAGGGCGATAGATAGATAGAGGGAGGGCGAAAGATAGATAGAGGGAGGGCAAAAGATAGATAGAGGGATGGCGAAAGATAGATAGAGGGAGGGCGAGAGTTAGAGGGAGGGCGAGAGATAGATAGAGGGGGGCGAGAGATAGAGGAAGGGCAAGAGATAGAGGGAGGGCGAGAGAGAGATAGAGGGAGGGCGAGAGCTAGAGGGAGGGCGAGAGATAGAGGGAGGGCGAGGGATAGAGGGTGGGCGAGGGATGGAGGAAGAGTGGAAAGGCCAAGACAGTGAAGGGGCAGGAGAGAGTGAGACAGAAATAGAGGAAGAGTGGAGAGGCCAAGACAGGGAAGGGGCAGGAGAGAGTGAGACAGAAATAGAGGAAGAGTGGAGAGGCCAAGACAGTGAAGGGGCAGGAGAGAGTGAGACGGAAAGAGAGGAAGAGTGGAGAGGCCAAGACAGTGAAGGGGCAGGAGAGAGTGAGACAGAAATAGAGGAAGAGTGGAGAGGCCAAGACAGTGAAGGGGCAGGAGAGAGTGAGACGGAAACAGAGGAAGAGTGGAGAGGCCGAGACAGGGAAGGAGCAGGAGAGAGTGAGACGGAAACTGAAGAAGAGTGGAGAGGCCTAGACAGTAAAGGGGCAGGAGAGAGTGAGATAGAAATAGAGGAATAGAGGAGAGGCCAAGACAGTGAAGGGGCAGGAGAGAGTGAGACAGAAATAGAGGAAGAGAGGAGAGCCCAAGACTGTGAAGGGGTAAGAGAGAGTGAGACAGAAACAAAAGGCACATGGCGAATTGCAAACAAATGTGAACATTAATCATGCAAAAATACAATAAAGCAAGGCGAAGTTGTGGTGTGTATGGACCTAGCACTGTCTAGGCTCCGCCTAAAAAGAAGAAAGATCAGATTGTTTTATCAAAAAGCAATCAAAACCATGGTGGTCTCCTGACCCCAGCAGACCACCATCCCTGTGGTGACTGCAATCTCTAATGGGTCACAATTTGCGACCCACCTCATTGATATTCATGAGATAGGTCTATTTGTGCGACCCCACTAGGAAACGCTGTCTGTAGTTTGTACGTTTTCTTACACTAGGAATTGCGATTTCTTAATTGTGAATCAGTAAAAATCGCAATTGCTATTTTTTGTGCAAATGGCCCTGGTGAGCAGAGAGGTCAATGAGAGGGTTAATTCCGTGTCATGTGGAGATGGCCACTGGGTGGGGAGGAGTGGCACAGCTGTCCTTGAAGAAAGAAAACATCCCATTGTGTAAGGGGATAAACTGTTGATGTTTCTGGAAGATACAGCAGGGAGCATGGTTTTCTCCTCACAGTCGGCCTCTACTGGTAATTTCTCTTAAGCAGTGCATGGTGACTGTGCAGTGGTCCGTTCATTTACACAGTTTAGCCAGTGCACACTTTCTCTCAGTGCTCTGTAAGTAACCTGCAGATGTGCGCACCTACCTGTAGAGAGGGGTGTTTTAGGATGTACTGAGTACCTCCAGGAGTCTGGGGCATGTAACGTGCTGTGCAATGGTGTGTGCAGTGCACACGTGCATTTACACAGTTTAGGCAGTGCACGCTTACTTTCAGTGCTTTGTAAGCAGCCCGCAGATGTGTGCACCTACCTGTGGCGAGGGGTGTTTGAGGGTGTACTGCTGAGTACCCCCAGGAGTCTGGGGCATGTCACATGCTGTGCAGGAGTCTGGGGCATGTCACGTGCTGTGCAATAGTGCGTGCAGTGCACACGTGCATTTACACAGTTTAGCCAGTGCACGCTTACTTTCAGTGCTCTGTAAAGGGCCTGCAGATGTGCACAGCTGCTTGTGGAGAGGGGTGTTTGAGGGTGTACTGAGTACCTCCAGGAGTCTGGGGCGTGTCACGTGATGTGCAATGGTGCGTGCAGTGCACACGTGCAGCCCTCCCTTGCCATCGCCTCAGGTCTGAGGCCCGTGCCTTGCACTGATCCTGCCTCGGAGGTAACATGTGCTCTCGGTGGGCCTCAGTCTGCAAACCCTGGCTGTGGCTCAAACATTAAACGAACCCACATTGGAACCAAAAACCATTTGGAAAATAATAATGCGCCAAATTACTGCGCCCCTCGCATCAGGAGACGAAAACAGCCAAATATGAGCTTTCCTGCAGTTTCCAGAACTGCATTTTTTCGTAGAATTGTCTTTAATCAAATCCACGCTGCGCGGCTCACAAATATTTAGAGTCGAATAATCCCGTCAGCAATTAGAGCAAAGAAACGCAGCACACGCCGCTTCTGGCTAGTGGCATCCTGGGGTGGAGTGGAGGCCCCGGTGCCCCTTCAGCAGTTTTACTCCTGTCCTGTGGTCCACGAGGGCCTGTGAAGGTGCACTCTCTCGAGGCCTCCTGGAGACAGTGAGAGAAGCGCCAGGTCACCATCACTCTTGTGAACATGACGTCATGGCACCTTGACGTCACGCGCCTCGTGCCTGTGACATATTCACTCCAGAGGAGGATCGAGGGGACCCTGTTAGGAAAGTCTGATATGTACTTAATAGCCGACAATCCCGAGGAATGCAATGAAACAAATCTATAATTAGGGTGACCATATTTTAAAAACCAAAAACCGGGACATTTATCAACAAGGCGGACTCTGCCTTTCGAGACGAGACACAGGAAGCCAGGCAGGACTGCCCGGGACTTCCTGCTTGAGGGTGGGGCCACCAGCACAGACAGGAAGCGTACGGGAGCCTGCCCCGTGCTCCTGTGATGATGAGGGAGCCAGCGTGTTACACCAGCGGGGCTCCCGTGCTAAGGGAGAGCCCCGTCGGCTGCAGGAGCATGGGGAGAGAAGCGGAGGGGGCTAGAGGCACATTACCGGTGCCTGCCCCCGCCACCTACCAAGCCCGCGCAGCCGCCACCACCGCGGGACGAGAGGAGCCTGAGAGACCCAGTGAGTGGGGGGGGAGGTTGTGTGTGTGCACATGAGCCCGTGAGTGGGGTGGGGGTGTGTGCGTGCGTGGCTGTGTGTGTGCACGTGAGGCCGTGAGTGGGGGCGGGGGGTGCGTGCGTGGCTGTGTGTGTGTGCGTGAGCCTGTGAGTGGTGGGGGGGTGCGAGCATGGCTGTTTGTGTGCGCGTGAGCCCGTAAGTGGTGGGGGGTGCGAGCGTGGCTGTGTGTGTGCGCGTGAGCCCGTGAGTGGTGTGGGGGTGTGAGCGTGGCTGTGTGTGTGCACGTGAGCCCGTTATTGGGTGGGGAGAGGGGGGTATGTGTGTGCGCGTGCAATCCACCTATTCAATATTAGCCAGCTTGTGAAGTGCGCTCACAACAGCAGAACACCAGCGCCCAGCAGTACACGTGATGCGAAGTACAAAAGCCCGCACACACGCTGAAATCTTAAACGGCCCTGCGCGACCGCCCACCACCAAAAGCGCGCACACACGATGAAATCACAGTCAGCCAAGCGCGTGCCCACACTGTCTCACATTCCCGGCAACCCGACAACAATAGATGCTTCACTGAAACCAGTGCTTCGCACTGCTACACTAGCTCGACCTAAAAATGGAAGCACAGACATCCTGTGATTCTCTGCAGATAACACCCCCTGGACAGGCCTCAACTCCTCTGCATCCCTAGGAAAGGCCTCACCTAATCTGTACCCCTGGACATGCCTCACTTTTTACGCACCCTGGGGACCGGCCTTACTTCTTCTGCACCCCGTGAACCGGCCTCACCTCCTCTGCACCCCCTGGACAGGCCTCACCTTCTCTGCATCCCTAGGAAAAGCCTCACCTCCTCTGCACCCCTGGACATGCCTCACTTTTTACGCACCCTGGGGACCGGCCTTACTTCTTCTGCACCCCGTGAACCGGCCTTACTTCATCTGCACCCCCCTGGAGATGCCTCACCTCCTCTGCACCCCAACTTGACAGGCCTCACCTCTTCTGCACCCCTCAAGCACAGGACAGGCCTCAGCCTATCTGCCCCCTCTGGACAGGCCTCACCTCTTCTTCATCATTAAGGACAACCCTGCCTCCGCTGCACCACCTGAACAAGTCTAACCTCCTCTCTACACTGATGGACAGACCTTACTTACTCTGCACCTTTCTTAGACAGGGCTCACCTTCTGTTCACCCCTTTCAGGACAGGCACCCCTCCTGGACAGTTCTCACACCCTCTGCACCCCACAAGCACAGGACAGGCCTCACCTCCTTTGCACCCCAGCACATGACAAGCCTCACCTCCTCTGCACCACTTGTACAAGCCTCACTTCCTCTGCACTCCGAAGCACACGACAGGTCTCACCTCCTCTGCACCCCTCTGGACATGTTTCACCTCATCTACACCCCCCTGGACAGGCCACACCTTTCCTGCAACCCTGGACAGGCCTCACCTCCTCTGCACCTCTGGACAGGCCTCACCTCCTCTGCACTCCTGCACATGCCTCTCCTCCCCTGCACCCCTGCACAGGCCTCTCCTCCTCTGCACCCCTGGACAGACCTCTCCTCCTCTACACCCCTGGACAGGCCTCGCCTCCTCTGACCCAATCCGCCTAAACCCCCGGAGAGGCCTCACCTTCTCTCACCCCCCCACCCCACAGCAAAACAGTGGACAGACCTAAACTCCTCTGAAACCCCCAGCACATGACAGGCCTTACTTCCTCTGCACCCTCTGGACAGGCCTCACCTTCTCTGCACCCCCCTGGACAGGCCTTACCTTCTCTTGACCCTACTTGACAAGCCTCACATCCTCTGCACCCCCTGGACAGTCCTCACCTCTGCACCCTCAGCACAAGACAGGCCTGACTTAATCTAAACTACCCCTGGACAGTCCTCACCTTCTCTGTACCACCCCTGTACAGGGCTCACCTCCTCTGCACCCCCCTGGACAGGACAGGCCTCACCTCCTCTGCATCCCTTGGACAGGCCTCACCTCCTCTGCATCCCTTGGAAAGGCCTCACCTCCACTGCATCCCCCTAGACAGGCTTCAGCTCTTCCTACCCATTGGATCGGCCTCACCTCCTCTGCACCCCCTGGACAGGACAGTCCTCCTCTCCTCTGCATCCCTCCTGGACATGCCTCATCCCCTCTGCATCCCAAAAACACAGGACAGGCCTCACCTCCTCTGCACCCCTTAAACAGGCCTCACCTCCACTGCAACCTACACGACAGGCCTCACCTCTTCTGCACCCCATGGACACCACCGTGGCACCCCTTTGGAGAGGCCTTATCTCCTCTGCACCCCCTGGACAGGACTCTTCTCATCTGCACCCCCCCCCCTGCACAGGGCAGGTTTGACTTCTCTGCACACCACTGGACAGGCCTCATCTCTGTACCCTGAAGCACAGGACATGCCCCATCTTTTCCTCACCCCCCTCGACGGGCCTCACCTCCTCTGCACCCCCCCCCGGACAGGCCTAACTTCTTGTGCACCCCCTCAAGCACAGGATAGGTCTCAGCTACTCTGCTCCTTCTGGACAAGCTCCTCTTCATCGCTAAGGACAAGCCTTGCCCCCTCTGATGCACCCCTTGAACAGGCCTCATCTCCTCCTCACCCCCTGGACAGGATTCACTTCATCTGTCTTCCCCTCGACAGGCCACACCTCTTCTGCACCCCTGGACAGGCCTCACCTCTTCTGCACCACCTTTACAGGTGTCTTCTCCCCTGCACCCTTCGGAAGAGGTGTGGAGTACAGGCCAGGGCTCAGCACCATGTGACTCTGCGCAATAGCTTGCTTAATTTTCCTGACGGCCCCAGCGCCTTGATGCCCTTGGGCAATTGTTCGCGCTTTTCAAATACTGGATTTATTCCTGGACACAGGCCTCACCTCTTATGCTTCCCCATGAACAGTGCTCATCTCCTCTGCACCCACCCCCCAAGAAGAAGACAGGCCTCAACTGCTCTGCATCCCTTGTACAGGCCTCACCTAATCTGCACTCCCTGGCAGACCTCACCTCCTCTGCACCCCTCGACCGGACTTATGGCATCTGTACCCCCTGGACTGACCTCACCTCCCTCCCCCTGCAGCCAAACACAGGACAGGCCTTGTAGGAGAGTAGGGTCTGCTTTCCTATGGTCACCCCATTTTTTTGCTTTTTGCTTCACTGGTTTTTGACTTAATGTGGCTGTGGGCCTGCTAATCAGACCCACAGCCCTGCTGTTATCTCTCTAAATTCACACCATGTACTTTAGGTACATCACCAATTGGGATTTGGGTCACTCTTATGAGTCCCTGTACAGTGTACTATAGGTACCCAGGGCATAGGTGCACCCAAGGCCTACCAGGGGCTGCAGCATATCTTTTGCCACCCCTGGCTGGCCATCCAAACTGAAACTGACACAACTGGCTGATCACTCGGCTGGGGCAAGGTCGTGTAGTCACCCCTTGCTTAGATATAGTATTCCTATGTCTAACCTTATATCTAGACACATATACACCTATAAGTCACTCCTATGTCAGGCCTTAACAATCCTGAAGGCAGAGTGCTTGGTTTTATGTGAGATGGTGCTCTAGCATGAGCTGAGCCTGTCTGCAGCTTTCGGAACCATGTCCTTATAGCTGTTCTAGGATATTGCCATACCATATACTCTTAAGTGCATTATGAACCTCGCGGTCAGATGCTAACTTTGGTTTCGCTTTATCAAAACATGTCGTGTAAGGTGTCATACGCTTTGGAATACTACCTCCTCGCCAATTCTGGCGACAGGGGTAGCATTCCACCCTTCTAGAGGGAGTAGACATGTTACTTCCATTAATCCCGGTTAAAGTTAACCAGAGCCTCAGCATCACAAAATGGACGCTGCTGCCACAGACACAAGTCTGACCTCCTGCTGCTGGGAGTCCTTCCAGCGAGGGAGGCTTGGACAATAGGTTTCCTGTCACAGGGAGTTGCTAGCACCACCCCAGACAGGCTATAGTGTATTGGGGCAGGGAGGGCTGAATGAAATGAGACACTGCCTGGGGCACACAAGGTGTCCCATGCATAGTTCAGTTCAAACCGGTGCTGGGGCACTCCAGCCCCAGCTCTGGCACCAAACTGGACAAAGGGAAAGGGGTGTAACCACCCCCTTCCTGGGTCCCACCCATAGGAGGGACCAAGCAGATAATCCAGCCCCTAGATTTGGTATATAGGTAGGAGCTGAGTCCCAAGACTTTAGATTTTATCCTGACTGAAACTCTGATACGAAACTCTGGACCTTCGACATCCTGATCGACGTAGAAGACTGAAGAATCTCCCTTGTGGTCAAGGAGTGACCACCCTGTGCAAGCAGGCACCATCAAGCTGTCAACGGTTTGCTTTGTTGTTGCTCCCGCTGGAGCCCGAACACAGAGCCTGACAAGACCCAGACTTCCAGACATCCAACAGCCCGATCCACAGCCACAGCAAAGCTGAGACCCGTAGAGGCGACGAGAGACATGCGACCAGCCATCTCGGAAATCCAGCGAGACGCTTTCCGTGCAGCTTCTGAGGCACCCTCAAATTTGTGCATTGGGGATTAAGAAGCCCCTGCCTCGAGCATCCACTGCACCAAAGATCACCTCTCCACACTCACCGAGTGCTGCATGGGGCCCTTTTGCAATTTCCTGCTCGATGCGTCTGTCCGGTCACTTGCCCGTTGGCTAGTGGCCTCTGTGACAACAAAACCCAAAACCTACACTGCTGGTCTGGTTGCTCCAGACTGGCCCTTGCTTCCCTGCGAAGGAGAAGCCCCTCAGTCCTTGCTGGCCTGAGTAAGAAGCCCTCTTTGAATCCTGCGTGGGTTGCCTTTGCCAAGGCTTGTTGACTCCAATCCGGAAGCTGACACCGCCGACAGCGAGAGCCTTTGTGGGACAGTCCGTGCCCAGCTCCTGGTTGTCGTTGACACCTCCTGGTCCACGTGGCAGCAGAGACAATCTTCGCAACATCACCTGATTGCTCCCCAACATCGCCTGGGTCCGTCCTGGTTCCATCCTGGTCACTGGTTAGTGACCCAGACTCTGTCCCCTCTGCTTTCAGGTACTCTTCATCCTCGATCCGCCCTTGGATCCAACCGGACTCTTCTCTCCTGGTCGCCTGCAGCATCTTTTCTCAAAGGCGCTATAGAACTCCACGACGAAACCCGACACACTTTGGGACCTATGCACCCGCTTCCTGTGGGTGAGGTAACGCGAGTACTGCAGTGCTCCTGTGAAGATTAACTCTCCTAGTGTCCTAGTTTCAAGTGATTAACTTCTAGTCCAGTCGGAAGACTCCTAAATCTTTAACTTTCTAACTTTACGCACCCATTGACTTCTATGTGTGCACGCGTGTGCATTTAGACACTGAACCCGCATCCCGTGGGCCTCCTGCTCCCTAACAACTGTTAGTCCAGTGTAGCCCCAGCGATTCCCAAGGCCCTAGCCCATACCATTGTTCGTGACGTGGTTCTTATACCACTATTTTAGTATATGGTTTAGTGGGCCACCAGGGCCTATCCACATTGTGCAACTTATTGTATGTTATATTAAGTTACTTGTTATGCGCTTGTGCTTCTGTGCTCCAAAAGAGTTCAGGGGATTGATGTAGAAATAAATACATATATATTTTGAATATATAACCTGTGTGGTGTCCTTTCATTTGGTATTAAAAGGATTGCATATGGTAAAACAGCTGGCTTCACATTCCCTGTTGAGTTTAGCCTAAGACTGCTTTTGTCCATGCTACCCCTAGGATAGCTGGTCTATAAGGTTGACTTTACAACCATCACCATTAGGGTTGTTTGGACTGGTGCTTGGTGCTCACTCGAATAGTGAACATCATATACCAGGCCAACTTCTCACAAAGACATATGAGCACAACAGTGGTTCTATGGGGGGCCCTCACTCCCTTCGCCTTGAGTCCTGCTGCGAGGGACCACGTGCCTGCCACTGTTCAAACCAGTCCCACTTGTCCTCCGGAGACGAGAACAACTAGACCTTCCCTCCCATTGTCACTCTATTTTTCGCCGGAAAGAGCATGGCGTATTTAATATTCTTTTCACAAGGCGCTCTCTTAACCTCCAGAAAGAATCTCCTCAGTTTCTGGACCTTAATTGTAAAGTTCGGGAAGAAAGTAATTGTAGACTTTTCGAACTTTGTAGGGGGGAGGAGCGTGCAGCTGGCAGGATTACGTCCCAGTCCCTATAGTTGAAAATTCTAGCTATGAGAGGGTGCGGTGGGGCACCGGGTTGAGGTGGACCACCTGGCACCCTATGGGCCCTTTCCACAGAAACAATAGCGGGAGAGCG